>NW_026611017.1:0-135814 GCF_029499605.1 Hyla sarda
AGCCTCTGCCCCCGCCACAAGGTCCTCATCAGGAAGCTCCCGGCAGATGTTGTGCCAGGCATTGGGACAGTCCCGGTGAGGGTGACCGATCTCACCACAGAGATTGCACCTGATGTTCTGGCAGTCAGCACTTAGGTGACCAGTTTCCCCACATAGATTACAT
This sequence comes from Hyla sarda, assembly GCF_029499605.1. Classification (NCBI taxonomy): domain Eukaryota; kingdom Metazoa; phylum Chordata; class Amphibia; order Anura; family Hylidae; genus Hyla; species Hyla sarda. The sequence goes on from NW_026611017.1 coordinate 164, forward strand.
TTTACCACTGTACATGTATTTGCCAGATGGCCAGGTTTACCACATTTAAAGCACTTTCTGGGCTGACCAGGGTAGAAACAAACGCCCTTTTCCCTCCCAATGAAGAAGGAGTTGGGCAGATGTTGTGTGATGTTCCCATGTTGGCGCAGCTTCACCAGGACCTTCCACCCTCCAGTCCAGATACCGTCATCATCTCTGTTCTTGGTGAGATCAGACACCAGGTCACAATGTCTGCCGAGCCACACCACAATGTCCTGGGGAGGAACAGCTTCATTCCAGAAGATGATATTGATGATGACGGTATCTGGCTTGGATATGGGAATAAAACTGAATTTACTCCATCCATCCTTGTCTCTGAATCTGGGGAAGTTGGACCAGAACCTATCCAGATTAGACATGAGCTTAAAGCTGACATCATAGCCCTGTCTATCTGGAAGGTTTATTACTGCCAAGATGTCCGCTGGCACAAACCCCATCTGGTGGCACAGGAGCTCCCTCACCACAAACCTCCTATCCGGAAGGTCCTCCTTGGCACCTCTGTGCCGGAATCGCACAACATTCCTCCTTTTAAATGCCTGGCCAGTGTAATTGGCGCTGGAGGTGAAGGATGGAGCACCACGGCTCCAGGCATTTCTAGGAGGAACCTGGCGGGTACCTGCGTCCTGTCTTACAGGGTTGGGGTCTACTCTAGGGGGCCCTGCCACATTTGCTGTGCTTGTGGGTAAAGGGGGGAAATCCTGCACAGTATTTTGTACAATAACACCTGTCCCATCCACCTCTATATCATCATCAGACACAACACCCCACACAGATTGTGCACCCCCTCCAGCCACCGACCCCTCAGGAACATCACAGTCCGCACCCCCAGTCCGTGCCCCAACATTATCACAATCCACACCCCCAGTCCGTGCCCCAACATTAGTGCTCTGCTCCATCACCCCATCACCTTCATACACTGGTAAAAGTCCAATGTCCTGCTGATGTACTGGGACTTCTGGGACTTGTGGTGCCTCTGTTGGTCTCTGCTCCTGCTCAGGCCCAGCTGCAGGTTCCTGTGGCTGTTGTTCCTCGCCATACTTGCATATGTCCCCATCCTGGAAAGAGAACCGTGCCGGCTGTATGAGGGGTCTTGTCCCTTGCTGGGGCTCCTCCGGGGTGATGTCCGGTTCTATATCAGGTTTGGAGTCTGCTTCAAAGTTCAGCCTGTAGTTGGAGAATCGTTCCTGGTTCTTATACGTCTCTGCCAGTGGCCCCATCTTTACCAGTATACAGTCCATCTCCTTTACAATATCTGCGAGCTCAATGCTGAGTGTGTACAGTCTCTTATCATGTAGAGTCTTATACTGGGGATTTGCAGCCTTTAGCATATACACTGAGTCAATCTGCATGTGCAGCATACCCTTCAGGTGCTTGAGCTCCTCCATCCTCCTCACCAGAGCAGGGATCTCCTCCGCCAGCTGTAGCTCTGGTGCCCGGGCGGTCTCTTTGCCCTGCTGGTGGGGTTTGGGCAGTCTCTGAGGCTCCTTGAATGTATCAGACCCATGAGCAGCTGTATCAAGGTCTCTGGCCTGGGATCTGGTGCGGCCTGAGCGGGTCATGCTGGAGACCACATCTTGTTTCTGAAGGTTCTCTTGCAGTGTTTGTCTCTCCAGTGATGTCCTCCTGTGTCTCTGTGCTGGAGAGTGGAGCTGCACACCTGCTGCCTGTGATCCACTCTGCCCCAGCTCCTGTGCACCATCATGGCCTGGAATAGCAGACTCTGGGTCTCTTACAGAGGTTTCTTTCTTGGAGTCTCTTGGTTGTTCACCAAGCTGAGAGCCTTGGCCGGCCGACTGTATAATATCACACTCACATACACTTGCTGCTTCTTTCTTTACTTTACTCACATCCATGTCTTTACTTTCTTTCTTTGCACTTGCAGTGCTTCCATGCTGAGGACTTCTTTGTGGAAAATCCACTTTAGGATTTACCTCCATATCAGAAAGAGCATTGGAGTTTTCATCCAGTGTAGGCCGAGAAGCCTGGGCCTTGCTTGGGGAGCTTCCCCGCCCAGGGTGGCCCCGCCCTGGGCTTGCTCCAGACATGAGGAGAACCACAGACACACAACCTCACAGCTAGGAGGCAGTATTATAGTAGTTATATTCTTGTATATAGGAGCAGTATTATAGTAGTTAAATTCTTGTATATAGGGGCAGTATTATAGTAGATATATTCTTGTATATAGGAGCAGTATTACAGTAGATATATTCTTGTATATAGGAGCAGTATTATAGTAGATATATTCTTGTATATAGGAGCAGTATTATAGTAGTAATATTCTTGTATATAGGAGCAGTATTATAGTAGTTATATTCTTGTATATAGGGGCAGTATTATAGTAGTTATATTCTTGTATATAGGGGCAGTATTATAGTAGTTATATTCTTGTATATAGGGGCAGTATTATAGTAGATATATTCTTGTATATAGGATGCAGTATTATAGTAGTTATATTCTTGTATATAGGAGGCAGTATTATAGTAGATATATTCTTGTATATAGGAGACCGTATTATAGTAGTTATATTCTTGTATATAGGAGACCGTATTATAGTAGTTATATTCTTGTATATAGGAGCAGTATTATAGTAGTTATATTCTTGTATATAGGAGCAGTATTATAGTAGATATATTCTTGTATATAGGAGGCAGTATTATAGTAGTTATATTCCTGTATATAGGGGCAGTATTACAGTAGATATATTCTTGTATATAGGAGCAGTATTATAGTAGATATATTCTTGTATATAAGAGCAGTATTATAGTAGATATATTCTTGTATATAGGAGCAGTATTATAGTAGTTATATTCTTGTATATAGGAGCAGTATTATAGTAGATGTATTCTTGTATATAGGAGGCAGTATTATAGTAGTTATATTCCTGTATATAGGGGCAGTATTACAGTAGATATATTCTTGTATATAGGAGCAGTATTATAGTAGATATATTCTTGTATATAGGAGCAGTATTATAGTAGATATATTCTTGTATATAGGAGCAGTATTATAGTAGTTATATTCTTGTATATAGGAGCAGTATTATAGTAGTTATATTCTTGTATATAGGAGCATTATTATAGTAGTCATATTCTTGTATATAGGAGCAGTATTATAGTAGTTATATTCTTGTATATAGGAGCAGTATTATAGTAGTTATATTCTTGTATATAGGAGCAGTATTATAGTAGTTATATTCTTGTATATAGGAGCAGTATTATAGTAGTTATATTCTTGTACATAGGAGACAGTATTATAGTAGTTATATTCTTGTATATAGGAGCAGTATTATAGTAGTTATATTCTTGTATATAGGAGGCAGTATTATAGTAGTTATATTCTTGTATATAGGAGCAGTATTACAGTAGTTATATTCTTGTATATAGGAGCAGTATTACAGGAGTTATATTCTTGTATATAGGGAGCAGTATTATAGTAGATATATTCTTGTATATAGGAGCAGTATTATAGTAGTTATATTCTTGTATATAGGAGCAGTATTATAGTAGTTATATTCTTGTATATAGGAGCAGTATTATAGTAGTTATATTCTTGTATATAGGAGCAGTATTATAGTAGATATATTCTTGTATATAGGAGCAGTATTATAGTAGATGTATTCTTGTATATAGGAGCAGTATTATAGTAGTTATATTACTGTATATAGGAGCAGTATTATAGTAGTTATATTCTTTTATATAGGAGCAGTATTATAGTAGTTATATTCTTGTATATAGGAGCAGTATTATAGTAGTTATATTCTTGTATATAGGAGGCAGTATTATAGTAGTTATATTCTTGTATATAGGAGCAGTATTACAGTAGTTATATTCTTGTATATAGGAGCAGTATTACAGGAGTTATATTCTTGTATATAGGGAGCAGTATTATAGTAGATATATTCTTGTATATAGGAGCAGTATTATAGTAGTTATATTCTTGTATATAGGAGCAGTATTATAGTAGTTATATTCTTGTATATAGGAGCAGTATTATAGTAGTTATATTCTTGTATATAGGAGCAGTATTATAGTAGATATATTCTTGTATATAGGAGCAGTATTATAGTAGATGTATTCTTGTATATAGGAGCAGTATTATAGTAGTTATATTACTGTATATAGGAGCAGTATTATAGTAGTTATATTCTTTTATATAGGAGCAGTATTATAGTAGTTATATTCTTGTATATAGGAGCAGTATTATAGTAGATGTATTCTTGTATATAGGAGGCAGTATTATAGTAGTTATATTCTTTTATATAGGAGCAGTATTATAGTAGTGATATTCTTGTATATAGGAGCAGTATTATAGTAGTTATATTCTTGTATATAGGAGAAGTATTATAGTAGTTATATTCTTGTATATAGGAGGCAGTATTATAGTAGGTATATTCTTGTATGTAGGGGCAGTATTATAGTAGTTATATTCTTGTATATAGGAGCAGTATTATAGTAGTTATATTCTTGTACATAGGAGACAGTATTATAGTAGTTATATTCTTGTATATAGGAGCAGTATTATAGTAGTTATATTCTTGTATATAGGAGGCAGTATTATAGTAGTTATATTCTTGTATATAGGAGCAGTATTACAGTAGTTATATTCTTGTATATAGGAGCAGTATTACAGGAGTTATATTCTTGTATATAGGGAGCAGTATTATAGTAGATATATTCTTGTATATAGGAGCAGTATTATAGTAGTTATATTCTTGTATATAGGAGCAGTATTATAGTAGTTATATTCTTGTATATAGGAGCAGTATTATAGTAGTTATATTCTTGTATATAGGAGCAGTATTATAGTAGATATATTCTTGTATATAGGAGCAGTATTATAGTAGATGTATTCTTGTATATAGGAGCAGTATTATAGTAGTTATATTACTGTATATAGGAGCAGTATTATAGTAGTTATATTCTTTTATATAGGAGCAGTATTATAGTAGTTATATTCTTGTATATAGGAGCAGTATTATAGTAGTTATATTCTTGTATATAGGAGGCAGTATTATAGTAGTTATATTCTTGTATATAGGAGCAGTATTATAGTAGATGTATTCTTGTATATAGGAGGCAGTATTATAGTAGTTATATTCTTTTATATAGGAGCAGTATTATAGTAGTGATATTCTTGTATATAGGAGCAGTATTATAGTAGTTATATTCTTGTATATAGGAGAAGTATTATAGTAGTTATATTCTTGTATATAGGAGGCAGTATTATAGTAGTTATATTCTTGTATATAGGGGCAGTATTATAGTAGTTATATTCTTGTATATAGGAGCAGTATTATAGTAGTTATATTCTTGTATATAGGGGGCAGTATTTCTCACCCTGGTATTTCTTCTGTTGTATCTTGGTAGATATCCAGAAGGCGATTCCCGCGATCACTAGTGTGATGATTGTGTCAGAGATCACAATTCCAATCATGGTCCCAGCATTGAGCTGAAAACAATTTGCACAACCTGCAAATTAATACAAATAATTATATTTAATTTATTATATTAGCTTTCTGCTAATGACTTGTCACATTTTCCCTTACCTTCCTGTCCTAGAGCAGAACCTGCAAGACAAAACAGATAAATATGAGATAGATAGATCTGAGATAGATACAGTGGGGATGAAAAGTTTGGGCCCCCAGGTAAAAATGTGTATTAATGTGCATAAAGAAGCCAAGGAAAGATGGAAAAATCTCCAAAAGGCATCAAATTACAGATTAGACCTTCTTATAATATGTCACCAAAAGTTACATTTTATTTCCATCATTTACACTTTCAAGATAACAGAAAACAAAAAAATTGGCATCTGCAAAAGTTTGTGCACCCTGCAGAATTTATAGCATGCACTGCCCCCTTTACAAAGCTGAGACCGGCCAGTGTCATGGATTGTTCTCTATCATCATCTGGGAAGACCGGGTGATATCAATCTCAAAGGTTTTAAATGTCCAGACTCATCTGACCTTGACCCAACAATCAGCACCACGGGTTCTTCTAAGCAGTTGTCTAGAAATCTGAAACTGAAAATAGTTGACGCTCACAAAGCTGGAGAAGGCTATAAGAAGATAGCAAAACGTTTTCAGATGTCACTATCCTCTGTTCAGAATGTAATTAAGAAATGGCAGTCATCAGGAACAGTGGAAGTTAAAGCAAGATCTGGAAGACCAATAAAAATATCAGACAGAACAGCTCGCAGGATTGTGAGAAAAACAATTCAAAACCCACGTTTGACTGCACAGTCCCTCCGGAAAGATCTGGCAAACACTGGAGTTGTGGTACACTATTCCACTATAAAGAGATACTTGTACAAATATGGTCTTCATGGAAGAGTCATCAGAAGAAAACCTCTTCTACGTCCTCACCACAAAAAATCAGTGTTTGAACTTTGCAAATGAACATCTAGACAAACCTGATGCATTTTGGAAACAAGTTCTGTGGACCGATGAGGTTAAAATTGAACTTTTTGGCCGGAATGAGCAAAGGTACGTTTGGAGAAGAAGGGGAACAGAATTTAATGAAAAGAACCTCTGTCCAACTGTTAAGAACGGGGGTGGATCAATCATGCTTTGGGGTTGTATTGCAGCCAGTGGCACAGTGAACATCTCATGCGTAGAAGGAAAAATGGATTCAATAAAATGTCAGCAAATTTTGGATGCTAACTTGATGCCATCTGTGAAAAAGCTGAAGTTAAAGAGAGGATGGCTTCTACAAATGGATAATGATCCTAAACACACCTCGAAATCCACGGGGGATTACATCAAGAGGCGTAAACTGAAGGTTTTACCATGGCATTAACAATCTCCTGACCTCAACACAAATGAAAATCTATGGATAGACCTTAAAAGAGCAGTGCGTGACAGACAGCCCAGAAATCTCAAAGAACTGGAAGACTTTTGTAAGGAAGAATGGGCAAAGATACCTCAAACAAGAATTGAAAGACTCTTGGCTGCTACAAAAAGCGTTTACAAGCTGTGATACTTGCCAAAGGGGGCAGTACAAGATATTAACTCTGCAGGGGGCCCAAACTTTTGCAGACGCCATTTTTTTGTTTTCTGTTATTTTGAAAGTGTAAACGATGGAAATAAAATAGAAAGATAGAGATAGATATGAGATAGATATGAGATAGATATGATATAGATAGATAGAGATAGATATGAGATAGATATGATATAGATAGATAGGTAGATATGAGATAGATAGATATGAGATAGATAGATATGAGATAGATTAGAGATAGATAGATATGAGATAGAAAGATAGAGATATAGATAGATATTAGATAGATAGATATGAGATAGATAGATATGAGATAGATAAATATGAGACAGATAGATATGAGATAGATAGATATAGATAGATAGATAGATAGATAGATAGATAGATAGATAGATAGATATGAGATAGATAGATAGATAGATAGATAGATATGAGATAGATAGATATGAGATAGATAGATAGATAGATAGATAGATATGAGATAGATAGATAGATAGATAGATATGAGATAGATAGATATGAGATAGATAGATAGATAGATAGATAGATAGATATGAGATAGATAGATAGATAGATAGAAAGATAGAAACACAAAGAATACTGCAGCACTCCAGGGTATAGGTGAAAAGACTGTGAAGGTAGTTTTATTCCATCAAGGTGCACAGAGCAACGTTTCGGCTCCTGACATGCAGCCTTTTTCAAGCAGTTTACAAAGTGCAATACATGGAGTATAAATATGGTGGATGCAGTGACATCACTGCTTACATCATTAATTTACATACGTGTCATAACAAACAAAATATCTACAGATATCACATAATTTCTTTATATCTGTTGGTTTACAGCACCGAGGATTGGCCGGAGTCTTCTTAGCATCATATTCCTTTAGTGTACATATAGTAACATGATGGGTGGGCACGCTATGGCAGCAGATACATCTCAGCTTTTTATGCTGTTTCCTTTGCAGGCGATCACCACTAGAAATGGGTCGGTGTGAATGGACTCCATGAATGTGACACTTCTGGTTCAGGCTGAAGTTGCCTCCCCCAATTATGGATTTAATTGTCAACTGTCTCGCCCGTTGGGTATTTCAGTTGCGCTGCTAACTGACTGCCATTGGCAACCACAGTGCCAGTCATATTATCCTAGGGGGTTCCAGATTGCGGTGTCTTAGAGTATGTGAGCATTGAGCATCTGAGACCCACCTTGGTTATTCTTGATGCCTTTATATGTTGCCGTTTTTTACCATATCTCTGCATGCCCACCTTGGTTATGCCTTTATATGTTGCCGTTTTTTACCATATCTTTGCATGCATGCCCACCTTGGTTATGCCTTTATATGTTGCCGTTTTTTACCATATCTCTGCATGCATGCCCACCTTGGTTATGCCTTTATATGTTGCCGTTTTTTACCATATCTCTGCATGCATGCCCACCTTGGTTATGCCTTTATATGTTGCCGTTTTTTACCATATCTCTGCATGCATGCCCACCTTGGTTATGCCTTTATATGTTGCCGTTTTTTACCATATCTTTGCATGCATGCCCACCTTGGTTATGCCTTTATATGTTGCCGTTTTTTACCATATCTCTGCATGCATGCCCACCTTGGTTATGCCTTTATATGTTGCCGTTTTTTACCATATCTCTGCATGCATGCCCACCTTGGTTATGCCTTTATATGTTGCCGTTTTTTACCATATCTTTGCATGCATGCCCACCTTGGTTATGCCTTTATATGTTGCCGTTTTTTACCATATCTCTGCATGCATGCCCACCTTGGTTATGCCTTTATATGTTGCCGTTTTTTACCATATCTCTGCATGCATGCCCACCTTGGTTATGCCTTTATATGTTGCCGTTTTTTACCATATCTCTGCATGCATGCCCACCTTGGTTATGCCTTTATATGTTGCCGTTTTTTACCATATCTTTGCATGCATGCCCACCTTGGTTATGCCTTTATATGTTGCCGTTTTTTACCATATCTCTGCATGCATGCCCACCTTGGTTATGCCTTTATATGTTGCCATTTTTTACCATATCTCTGCATGCATGCCCACCTTGGTTATGCCTTTATATGTTGCCGTTTTTTACCATATCTTTGCATGCATGCCCACCTTGGTTATGCCTTTATATGTTGCCGTTTTTTACCATATCTCTGCATGCATGCCCACCTTGGTTATGCCTTTATATGTTGCCGTTTTTTACCATATCTCTGCATGCATGCCCACCTTGGTTATGCCTTTATATGTTGCCATTTTTTACCATATCTCTGCATGCATGCCCACCTTGGTTATGCCTTTATATGTTGCCGTTTTTTACCATATCTCTGCATGCCCACTTACTTGACTATGGTTTTTTGCCTAATAAAATCTTTTACATACTTATTCTCGTCGGCATGCCTACATTCCTGCCCTTAATCCATGCCCACACTTGGGTTTCTCATTTCATCCTTCTACGCCTGCGCACACGCCCCTGGAGGTGTGTGCTGCGACGTATCACAATCACGCTGCGTATCGGGACTCTCTGCGCACGTGCCGACACCTAGCATGTCCGCGCGGCGCTCTGGTCCTGTATGCACATGCGTTGATTGGCACTTCCGGCTGCTTCCTCGTGTGTTCTGTTTACTTCCGCACACGCCAACTCGCGCGCCTCTTTTTTATGACAGCGCGGCTGACGTTTGTTTAATCGACAAGCCTGGTCCGCCATAATACTCCGCCTCTGTAAGTAATTATGTCTTTATTTGTACACTGTATTTGTTACGCCGAGCGCTCCGGGTCTCCGCTCCTCCCCGGAGCGCTCGCTACACTCTCCTCACTGCAGCGCTCCGGGCAGATCCACTGACCCGGGGAGCTGCGATACCGCCTCCAGCCGGGATGCGATTCGCGATGCGGGTAGCGCCCGCTCGCGATGCGCACCCCGGCTCCCGTACCTGACTCGCTCTCCGTCAGTCCTGTCCCGGCGCGCGCGGCCCCGCTCCCTAGGGCGCGCGCGCGCCGGGTCTTTGCGATTTAAAGGGCCACTGCGCCGCTGATTGGCGCAGTGGTTCCAATTAGTGTTATCACCTGTGCACTTCCCTATATCACCTCACTTCCCCTTCACTCCCTCGCCGGATCTTGTTGCCATCGTGCCAGTGAAAGCGTTTCCTTGTGTGTTCCTAGCCTGTGTTCCAGACCTCCTGCCGTTGCCCCTGACTACGATCCTTGCTGCCTGCCCCGACCTTCTGCTACGTCCGACCTTGCTTCTGTCTACTCCCTTGTACCGCGCCTATCTTCAGCAGCCAGAGAGGTTGAGCCGTTGCTAGTGGATACGACCTGGTCACTACCGCCGCAGCAAGACCATCCCGCTTTGCGGCGGGCTCTGGTGAAAACCAGTAGTGACTTAGAACCGATCCACTAGCACGGTCCACGCCAATCCCTCTCTGGCACAGAGGATCCACTACCTGCCAGCCGGCATCGTGACAGTAGATCCGGCCATGGATCCCGCTGAAGTTCCTCTGCCAGTTGTCGCTGACCTCACCACGGTGGTCGCCCAGCAGTCACAACAGATAGCGCAACAAGGCCAACAGCTGTCTCAACTGACCGTTATGCTACAGCAGTTACTACCACAGCTTCAGCAATCATCTCCTCCGCCAGCTCCTGCACCTCCTCCGCAGCGAGTGGCCGCTTCTGGACTACGACTATCCTTGCCGGATAAATTTGATGGGGACTCTAAGTTTTGCCGTGGCTTTCTTTCCCAATGTTCATTGCACTTGGAGATGATGTCGGACCAGTTCCCACTGAAAGGTCTAAGGTGGCTTTCGTAGTCAGCCTTCTGTCTGGAAAAGCCCTGTCATGGGCCACACCGCTCTGGGACCGCAATGACCCCGTCACTGCCTCTGTACACTCCTTCTTCTCGGAAATTCGAAGTGTCTTTGAGGAACCTGCCCGAGCCTCTTCTGCTGAGACTGCCCTGTTGAACCTGGTCCAGGGTAATTCTTCCGTTGGCGAGTACGCCGTACAATTCCGTACTCTTGCTTCAGAATTATCCTGGAATAATGAGGCACTCTGCGCGACCTTTAAAAAAGGCCTATCCAGCAACATTAAAGATGTTCTGGCCGCACGAGAAATCCCTGCTAATCTACATGAACTCATTCACCTAGCCACTCGCATTGACATGCGTTTTTCCGAAAGGCGTCAGGAGCTCCGCCAGGATATGGACTCTGTTCGCACGAGGCGTTTCTTCTCCCCGGCTCCTCTCTCCTCTGGTCCCCTGCAATCTGTTCCTGTGCCTCCCGCCGTGGAGGCTATGCAGGTCGACCGGTCTCGCCTGACACCTCAAGAGAGGACACGACGCCGCATGGAGAATCTCTGCCTGTACTGTGCTAGTACCGAACACTTCCTGAAGGATTGTCCTATCCGTCCTCCCCGCCTGGAAAGACGTACGCTGACTCCGCACAAAGGTGAGACAGTCCTTGATGTCTACTCTGCTTCTCCACGTCTTACGGTGCCTGTGCGGATGTCTGCCTCTGCCTTCTCCTTCTCTGCTGTGGCCTTCTTGGACTCCGGATCTGCAGGAAATTTTATTTTGGCCTCTCTCGTCAACAGGTTCAACATCCCGGTGACCAGTCTCGCCAGACCCCTCTACATCAATTGTGTAAACAATGAAAGATTGGACTGTACCATACGTTTCCGCACGGAGCCCCTTCTAATGTGCATCGGATCTCATCACGAGAGGATTGAACTTTTGGTCCTCCCCAATTGCACTTCTGAAATTCTCCTTGGACTTCCCTGGCTTCAACTTCATTCCCCAACCCTGGATTGGTCCACTGGGGAGATCAAGAGTTGGGGGCCCTCTTGTTCCAAGGACTGCCTAAAACCGGTTCCCAGTAACCCTTGCCGTGACTCTGTGGTTCCTCCTGTAACCGGTCTCCCTAAGGCCTATATGGACTTTGCGGACGTTTTTTGCAAAAAACAAGCTGAGACTCTACCTCCTCACAGGCCTTATGATTGTCCTATCGACCTCCTCCCGGGCACTACTCCACCCCGGGGCAGAATCTATCCTCTGTCCGTCCCAGAGACTCTTGCCATGTCTGAATACGTCCAGGAAAATTTAAAAAAGGGCTTTATCCGTAAATCCTCCTCTCCTGCCGGAGCCGGATTTTTCTTTGTGTCCAAAAAAGATGGCTCTCTACGTCCTTGCATTGACTACCGCGGTCTTAATAAAATCACGGTTAAGAACCGCTACCCCCTACCCCTCATCTCTGAACTCTTTGATCGCCTCCAAGGTGCCCACATTTTTACCAAACTGGACTTAAGAGGTGCTTATAATCTCATCCGCATCAGAGAGGGGGATGAATGGAAAACGGCATTTAACACTAGAGATGGACACTTTGAGTATCTGGTCATGCCCTTTGGCCTGTGCAACGCCCCTGCCGTCTTCCAAGACTTTGTTAATGAAATTTTTCGTGATCTCTTATACTCCTGTGTTGTTGTATATCTGGACGATATCCTGATTTTTTCTGCCAATCTAGAAGAACACCGCCAGCATGTCCGTATGGTTCTTCAGAGACTTCGTGACAATCAACTCTATGCCAAAATAGAGAAATGTCTGTTTGAATGCCAATCTCTTCCTTTCCTAGGATACTTGGTCTCTGGCCAGGGACTACAAATGGATCCAGACAAACTCTCTGCCGTCTTAGATTGGCCACGCCCCTCCGGACTCCGTGCCATCCAACGTTTTTTGGGGTTCGCCAATTATTACAGGCAATTTATTCCACATTTTTCTACCGTTGTGGCTCCTATTGTGGCTTTAACCAAAAAAAATGCCGATCCCAAGTCTTGGCCTCCTCAAGCGGAAGACGCCTTTAAACGGCTCAAGTCTGCCTTTTCTTCGGCTCCCGTGCTCTCCAGACCTGACCCATCTAAACCCTTCCTATTGGAGGTTGATGCCTCCTCAGTGGGAGCTGGAGCTGTCCTTCTACAAAAAAACTCTTCCGGGCATGCTGTTACTTGTGGTTTTTTTTCTAGGACCTTCTCTCCGGCGGAGAGGAACTACTCCATTGGGGATCGAGAGCTTCTAGCCATTAAATTAGCACTTGAGGAATGGAGGCATCTGCTGGAGGGATCAAGATTTCCAGTTATTATTTACACCGATCACAAGAACCTCTCCTACCTCCAGTCTGCCCAACGGCTGAATCCTCGCCAGGCCAGGTGGTCTCTGTTCTTTGCCCGATTTAATTTTGAAATTCACTTTCGGCCTGCCGATAAGAACATTAGGGCCGATGCCCTCTCTCGTTCCTCAGATGCTTCTGAAGTTGAACTCTCTCCTCAACACATCATTCCTCCTGACTGCCTGATTTCCACTTCTCCAGCCTCCATCAGGCAAACTCCTCCAGGAAAGACCTTTGTTTCTCCACGCCAACGCCTCGGAATCCTCAAATGGGGTCACTCCTCCCATCTCGCAGGTCATGCGGGCATCAAGAAATCTGTGCAACTCATCTCTCGCTTCTATTGGTGGCCGACTCTAGAGACTGAGGTGGTGGACTTTGTGCGAGCCTGCACTATCTGTGCCCGGGATAAGACTCCTCGCCAGAAGCCCGCTGGTTTTCTTCATCCTCTGCCTGTCCCCGAACAGCCTTGGTCTCTGATTGGTATGGATTTTATTACTGACTTACCCCCTTCCCGTGGCAACACTGTTATTTGGGTGGTCGTTGATCGATTCCCCAAAATGGCACATTTCATCCCTCTTCCTGGTCTTCCTTCAGCGCCTCAGTTGGCTAAACAATTTTTTGTACACATTTTTCGTCTTCACGGGTTGCCTACGCAGATCGTCTCGGATAGAGGCGTCCAATTCGTGTCTAAATTCTGGAGGGCTCTCTGTAAACAACTCAAGATTAAATTAAATTTTTCTTCTGCATATCATCCTCAATCCAATGGACAAGTAGAAAGAATTAACCAGGTCTTGGGTGATTATTTACGACATTTTGTTTCCTCCCGCCAGGATGACTGGGCAGATCTTCTACCTTGGGCCGAATTCTCGTATAATTTCAGAGTCTCTGAATCTTCCTCCAAATCCCCATTTTTCGTGGTGTACGGCCGTCACCCTCTTCCCCCCCTCCCTACCCCCTTGCCCTCTGGTCTGCCCGCTGTGGATGAAATTTCTCGTGATCTTTCCATCATATGGAGAGAGACCCAAAATTCTCTCTTACAGGCTTCTTCACGCATGAAGAAATTCGCGGATAAGAAAAGAAGAGCTCCTCCCATTTTTTCCCCTGGAGACAAGGTATGGCTCTCCGCTAAATATGTCCGCTTCCGTGTCCCTAGCTATAAGTTGGGACCACGCTATCTTGGTCCTTTCAAAATTTTGTGCCAGATTAATCCTGTCTCTTACAAACTTCTTCTTCCTCCTTCTCTTCGTATTCCTAATGCCTTTCACGTTTCTCTTCTTAAACCACTTATCATTAACCGTTTCTCTCCCAAATCTGTTCCTCCCACTCCTGTCTCCGGCTCCTCGGACATCTTCTCCGTCAAAGAGATTTTAGCATCAAAAAAGGTCAGAGGGAAAACCTTCTTTTTAGTGGATTGGGAGGGTTGTGGTCCAGAAGAGAGGTCCTGGGAACCTGAGGACAATATCCTGGACAAAAGTCTGCTCCTCAGGTTCTCAGGCTCTAAGAAGAGGGGGAGACCCAAGGGGGGGGGTACTGTTACGCCGAGCGCTCCGGGTCTCCGCTCCTCCCCGGAGCGCTCGCTACACTCTCCTCACTGCAGCGCTCCGGGCAGATCCACTGACCCGGGGCGCTGCGATACCGCCTCCAGCCGGGATGCGATTCGCGATGCGGGTAGCGCCCGCTCGCGATGCGCACCCCGGCTCCCGTACCTGACTCGCTCTCCGTCAGTCCTGTCCCGGCGCGCGCGGCCCCGCTCCCTAGGGCGCGCGCGCGCCGGGTCTTTGCGATTTAACCTGTTCAGGACCCATGACGTATGCATACGTCTTCACACCCTGGGTCTTAAGGACCCATGACGTATGCATACGTCATGTCTTTTCCTGGTCTCCGCCACTCACCCGGCGGAGATCGGAAGCGGATCTCTGCTGAAATCCTTCAGCAGGGATCCAGGGCAGACGCCGAGGGGGGTCCCGGGACCCCCACATATCGGCGATCGTCACAGATCGCTTGCGAAATCACGCAAGCGATCTGCTCCGATTCCGGGTATTCGGGTCACTTCGGACCCGATGACCCGCAAAAAAGAAGGTGATCAGCGGTGTACGATACACCGCCAATCACCTTCGGTTGCTGGGAGCGGTGACAATACTGTCACCGCCCCAGCAACGCTGCTATTGGCCGGCGATCGTCCGGCCAATAGCAGCGCGGCAGAGGAGGGGTTAACGGACCACTCACGCAGCTTTGCGCGCTCGCTCGAGTTCAGTAAGCGGGCAAAGCTGTGTGAAGAGGACCGGGACCCCCCCTCTATGATCCAGAGCCCCCTCACAGGAGAAGATTGCCCCCCTAGTGCAGGGAAAGTGTGTCCCTTAGGGAAAGGTAGGTAAACTGAAAGTAAAAGTAACCTAAAAGTAAAAAAAAAAAAAAAAAAAAATCCCCCCCCCACCTGACCCCCTAATAGGCCCCTAGGGTCCTGTGATCAGTGTCACCCGGGACCTATTAGGGGTTCAGGGCGCTGCGTGCGCCACCACTTTTTTTTTGGCCGCAGCGTGTTTTTTTATTTTTTTCCATTATAACGGTGTGTGAGTGATAATCACACACCGTTATATAAAGTATTACACCAAGCACCACACTACATACTTCCCCACCCCCCCCCCCCCCCGCACACCTCCCCCCCGCCACCGCCCCTCCCCCCGCCACCGTAGAAAAAAGGCGATGGCTCGCCGGGCATTTTCGGCAGTGGAGGCTTACGCTTTTTTAGCCTCCGACTCCGAATCTGCCAGTGAGGACGATGAAGATCCTACATTTTTGTGTTCTTCATCGTCCTCCTCATCATCTAGCAGTGATGATGAGTCCCCTGTACGGCGGCGGAGACGCCGCCAGGCGAGGCCACAAACCCCCCATGATAGTGACCCAGTGGCCGACACTAGTACGAGTGGCAATGCTGCTCGTAATAGGAGTCCGGCCCCCCAGACAAGTGCACCGGAGCCCCCTTCCGATGAACCTGTCTGGAGCCCCCCAGAGGGTTATCAGCCACGGATTCCTGAGTATGTTGGCGACTCAGGAATCCGGATTGACACGGCTGGCTTCACTGATCTGGACTTTTTTAAGTTTTTTTTCAGTGACAGCCTGGTCAATCACATGGTGGAGCAAACGAACTTGTACGCCCAGCAGTTCATTGCCCACCACCCAGATTCGTTTTTGGCCAGGTCCAATGAATGGCGCGCCATTGATGCAGCGGAAATGAGGACATTTTGGGGCCTCACGCTGCATATGGGCCTGGACAAAAAACCAAGTGTCCGTCATTACTGGAGCGGGGACGTCCTCTACCAGACCCCACTTTACAGTATGGCGATGACACGGAAGCGGTACGAGGTGATTCGGAAATGCCTGCATTATGCAGATAATGCAGCATGTCCGCCCCGAGGTGATCCCGCCCATGACCGGCTTTACAAAGTGAGGCCGGTCATCGATCACTTTGGGGCCAAATTTTTGGAGGCCTATGTACCGCTCAGGGACCTCTCGGTAGATGAGTCTCTCATCAGTTTTAAGGGGAGACTCATCTTCCGCCAGTATATTCCCTCGAAGCGGGCGCGGTATGGCGTGAAGCTCTATAAACTCTGCGAGAGTACCTCCGGGTACACTCTCAAGTTTAGAGTGTATGAGGGACGAGATTCCCGTATTGAACCCCCAGATTGTTCCCCCACTCTGGGTGTTAGCGGGAAAATCGTTTGGGACCTTATGCACCCATTGCTGGATAAAGGTTACCACGTGTACGTGGATAACTTTTATACCAGCATCCCTCTCTTCACATCCCTTGCCGCCAGATCCACGTCCGCTTGTGGGACCGTGCGGAGGAACCAGAGAGGCCTCCCTCTAAATTTGGTCCAGACGCCTATCCCCAAGGGTGAGTCCCGTGCCCTTACCCATGATAACCTGTTGTTGGTCAAGTATAAGGATAAGAGGGATGTCCTTATGCTCACCACTATTCATGGGAATGGCAGCTCACCTGTCCCTGTGCGAGGTACCGCGGGACCGGTCCTCAAGCCCGATTGTATTCTGGACTACAATCGGTATATGGGGGGAGTTGATCTCTCAGATCAAGTCCTCAAGCCATATAATGCCATGCGGAAAACACGGGCATGGTACAAAAAAGTTGCGGTCTACTTGGTACAGGTTGCCATGTACAACGCTTTTGTACTATCCCAGTACGCTGGCAACACAGGGACATTCCTCCAGTACCAAGAAGAAGTCCTAAGGTTCCTGATCTTTGCTGACCGGGAAAGATCAGGCCGGAGTTCCCAAGGGTCTGGAGTTGTAGGCGCCAGGATCGTCCCAGGCCAGCACTTTCCAGGTGTGATCCCCCACAGTGGAAAGTCGGGACGATCCCAGAAAAGATGCAGAGTGTGTCACAAGAAGGGGAGACGGAAGGACACCACGTATCAGTGTGACACTTGCCCAGATAATCCGGGCCTCTGCATAGGCTGCTTCAGGGAGTATCACACTTCCATGGAGCACTAAATTTTCCCTTTACATTTTAATTTTCCATAATTTGACCAATGTACAAAGTCCAGAGTACATTCCAAATTTTAAACCCCATAAACCACTAAATTGCCCAAAAAAACTGAAAAAAAAAAAAAACCTGATAAGACCTCTAGGGGTGTTTTTTTCAGAAATGGGTCATAGGTCACTGAGTCACTATCATCGGGGACTTTTTATGTTGCCTCAAATGCACAGTGCTCTCTCTCCACCTGAGCGGGTGCGCATTTGAGGCAACAGGTTAGGGACGGCCACACACATCACATTCCCAGAATAATGACTCAGAGCATAGGGTTTGGGGCGGGCATATTTTTTTTTAGTTTTGGCTATGCTCTGGGTCATCATTCTGGGAACATATCCTGTTTTATTATTTTATGATTTATAGTTTTCTGGCCCACTGTACCCCATATTATGGGCCTCTGTACCCCACGTGTCTACCCCAGTTACGGCCCGTTGTCCCCCATAGTGTTCCCCTATTTTAGGGCTCAGTGCTCCCCCCATTAATGCTCCTTGAGGGGGGGGGGTCCCACATCCTGGCTGCTATAATAAGCTCAAGGCCCCTGACTGACTTCCCACTCCAAGACCTGGTGTGCACCTGCGGAGCGAAAATCATAAAAAATTAAGGTATGTCCTTATTCCAAAGAAATGTATTTACACATTTTGTGGTGTCTTTTCTGCTATTAACCCTTGTAAAAATGTAAAATTTTGGGGAAAACCCACATTTTAGTGAAATTTTTATTTTTTTATTTTACATGTGCAAAAGTCGTGAAACCCCTGTGGGGTATTAAGGCTTACTTTACCCCTTGTTACGTTCCTCAAGGGGTCTAGTTTCCAAAATGTGATGCCATGTGTTTTTTTTTGCTGTCCTGGCACCATAGGGGCTTCCCAAATGCGACATGTCCCCCCCATTTCAGCAAAGTTTGCAAATGTGACTCCTTCTCTTCTGAGCATTGTGGCGCTCCTGCAGTGCAGTTGACGTCCACTTATGGGGTACCTCCATACTCAGAAGAGATGGGGTTACAAATTTTGGGGGGTATTTTCTGCTATTAACCCTTGCAAAAATGTGAAATTTGGGGGGAAACACACATTTTAGTGAAAAAAAAAATAATTTTTACATATGGAAAAGTCGTGAAACCCCTGTGGGGTATAAAGGCTCACTTAATTCCTTGTTACGTTCCTCAAGGGGTCTAGTTTCCAAAATGGTATGCCATGTGGGGTTATTTTGCTGTTCTGGCACCATAGAGGCTTCCTAAATGCGACATGCCCCCCTAGCAAAATTTGCTCTCAAAAAGCCAAATATTACTCCTTCTCTTCTGAGCATTGTAATTCGTCCGTAGTGCACTTCAGGGGAACTT
Source organism: Hyla sarda (assembly GCF_029499605.1). NCBI lineage: Eukaryota > Metazoa > Chordata > Amphibia > Anura > Hylidae > Hyla > Hyla sarda. The sequence goes on from NW_026611017.1 coordinate 19,234, forward strand.
ATGGGGTACCTCCATACTCAGAAGAGATGGGGTTACAAATTTTGGGCAGTATTTACTGCTATTAACCCTTGCAAAAATGTGAAATTTGGGGGGAAACACACATTTTAGTGAAAAAAAAATAAAAAAAATGTACATATGGAAAAGTCGTGAAACCCCTGTGGGGTATTAAGGCTCACTTAATTCCTTGTTACGTTCCTCAAGGGGTCTAGTTTCCAAAATGGTATGCCATGTGGGTGTTTTTGCTGTTCTGGCACCATAGAGGCTTCCTAAATGCGACATGCCCCCCTAGCAAAATTTGCTCTCAAAAAGCCAAATATTACTCCTTCTCTTCTGAGGATTGTAGATCGCCCGTAGTGCACTTCAGGGGAACTTATGGGGTACCTCCATACTCAGAAGAGATGGGGTTACAAATTTTGGGCAGTATTTACTGCTATTAACCCTTGCAAAAATTTGAAATTTGGGGGGAAACACACATTTTAGTGAAAAAAAAAATAAAAAAATTTACATATGGAAAAGTCGTGAAACCCCTGTGGGGTATTAAGGCTCACTTAATTCCTTGTTATGTTCCTCAAGGGGTCTAGTTTCCAAAATGGTATGCCATGTGGGTGTTTTTGCTGTTCTGGCACCATAGAGGCTTCCTAAATGCGACATGCCCCCCTAGCAAAATTTGCTCTCAAAAAGCCAAATATTACTCCTTCTCTTCTGAGCATTGTAGTTCGCCCGTAGTGCACTTCAGGGGAACTTATGGGGTACCTCCATACTCAGAAGAGATGGGGTTACAAATTTTGGGCAGTATTTACTGCTATTAACCCTTGCAAAAATGTGAAATTTGGGTGGAAACACACATTTTAGTGAAAAAAAATTTAAAAAAATGTACATATGGAAAAGTCGTGAAACCCCTGTGGGGTATTAAGGCTCACTTAATTCCTTGTTACGTTCCTTAAGGGGTCTAGTTTCCAAAATGGTATGCCATGTGGGTGTTTTTGCTGTTCTGGCACCATAGAGGCTTCCTAAATGCGACATGCCCCCCTAGCAAAATTTGCTCTCAAAAAGCCAAATATTACTCCTTCTCTTCTGAGCATTGTAGTTCGCCCGTAGTGCACTTCAGGGGAACTTATGGGGTACCTTCATACTCAGAAGAGATGGGGGTTACAATTTTTGGGCAGTATTTACTGCTATTAACCCTTGCAAAAATGTGAAATTTGGGGGGAAACACACATTTTAGTGAAAAAAAAATAAAAAAAATGTACATATGGAAAAGTCGTGAAACCCCTGTGGGGTATTAAGGCTCACTTAATTCCTTGTTATGTTCCTCAAGGGGTCTAGTTTCCAAAATGGTATGCCATGTGGGTGTTTTTGCTGTTCTGGCACCATGGAGGCTTCCTAAATGCGACATGCCCCCCTAGCAAAATTTGCTCTCAAAAAGCCAAATATTACTCCTTCTCTTCTGAGCATTGTAGTTCGCCCGTAGTGCACTTCAGGGGAACTTATGGGGTACCTCCATACTCAGAAGAGATGGGGTTACAAATTTTGGGCAGTATTTACTGCTATTAACCCTTGCAAAAATGTGAAATTTGGGGGGAAACACACATTTTAGTGAAAAAAAAATTTAAAAAATGAACATATGGAAAAGTCGTGAAACCCCTGTGGGGTATTAAGGCTCACTTAATTCCTTGTTATGTTCCTCAAGGGGTCTAGTTTCCAAAATGGTATGCCATGTGGGTGTTTTTGCTGTTCTGGCACCATAGGGGCTTCCTAAATGCAATATGCCCCCCAAAAACCATTTCAGAAAAACTCACTCTCCAAAATCCCCTTGTCGCTCCTTCGCTTCTGAGCCCTCTACTGCGCCCGCCGAACACTTTACATAGACATATGAGGTATGTGCTTACTCGAGAGAAATTGGGCTACAAATAGAAGTAAAAGATTTCTCCTTTTACCCCTTGTAAAAATTCAAAAATTGGGTCTACAAGAACATGTGAGTGTAAAAAATGAAGATTGTGAATTTTCTCCTTCACTTTGCTGCTATTCCTGTGAAACACCTAAAGGGTTAAAACGCTGACTGAATGTGATTTTGAATACTTTGGGGGGTGCAGTTTTTATAATGGGGTCATTTGTGGGGTATTTCTAAGATGAAGACCCTTCAAATTCACTTCAAACCTGAACTGGTCCCTGAAAAATAGTGAGTTTTGAAATTTTGTGAAAAATTGGAAAATTGCTGCTGAACTTTGAAGCCCTCTGGTGTCTTCCAAAAGTAAAAACTCGTCACTTTTATGATGTAAACATAAAGTAGACATATTGTATATGTGAATAAAAAAAAAAATTATTTTGAATATCCATTTTCCTTACAAGCAGAGAGCTTCAAAGTTAGAAAAATGTAAAATTTTCAAATTTTTCATCAAATTTGGGGATTTTTCACCAAGAAAGGATGCAAGTATCGACAAAAATTTACCACTGTGTTAAAGTAGAATATGTCACGAAAAAACAATCTCGGAATCAGAATGATAACTAAAAGCATTCCAGAGTTATTAATGTTTAAAGTGACAGTGGTGAGATGTGCAAAAAATGGCCGGGTCCTAAGGTGTAAAATGGCTGGGTCCTTAAGGGGTTAAAGGGCCACTGCGCCGCTGATTGGCGCAGTGGTTCCAATTAGTGTTATCACCTGTGCACTTCCCTATATCACCTCACTTCCCCTTCACTCCCTCGCCGGATCTTGTTGCCATCGTGCCAGTGAAAGCGTTTCCTTGTGTGTTCCTAGCCTGTGTTCCAGACCTTCTGCCGTTGCCCCTGACTACGATCCTTGCTGCCTGCCCCGACCTTCTGCTACGTCCGACCTTGCTTCTGTCTACTCCCTTGTACCGCGCCTATCTCAGCAGTCAGCGAGGTTGAGCCGTTGCTAGTGGATACGACCTGGTCACTACCGCCGCAGCAAGACCATCCCGCTTTGCGGCGGGCTCTGGTGAAAACCAGTAGTGACTTAGAACCGATCCACTAGCACGGTCCACGCCAATCCCTCTCTGGCACAGAGGATCCACTACCTGCCAGCCGGCATCGTGACAGTATTACACTCTTGGTGTCAGGCTACTTATAATCTTGTATGTATGTCCGGCCTCCCCTTACACAGCATTGTTTTGGCGCTTGTACATTATCTTGATTATGTGATATCTGTAGATATTTTGTTTGTTATGACACTTATGTAAATTAATGATGTAAGCAGTGATGTCACTGCATCCACCATATTTATACTCCATGTATTGCACTTTGTAAACTGCTTGAAAAAGGCTGCATGTCAGGAGCCGAAACGTTGCTCTGTGCACCTTGATGGAATAAACGACCTTCACAGTCTTTTCACCTATACCCTGGAGTGCTGCAGTATTCTTTGTGTTTCTATACTGTCTGGAGCCCCATGACCGTGGGTCCCCTGCTGATCTGCACCCAACTCTTCATGCCACCCGGTGTGCTGCTACCTTCTGTGTTTTCTAGATAGATAGATATATATGAGATAGATAGATATGATATAGATAGATATGATATAGATAGATAGAGATAGATATGAGATAGATATGAGATAGATAGATATGAGATCGATAGATATGATATAGATAGATAGAGATAAATAGATATGATATAGATAGATAGAGATAGATATGAGATAGATAGATATGAGATAGATAGATATGATATAGATATGAGATAGATAGATATGATATAGATAGATAGAGATAGATATGAGATAGATAGATATGAGATAGATAGATAGAGATAGATATGAGATAGATAGAGATAGATATGAGATAGATAGATATGAGATAGATAGATAGAGATAGATATGAGATAGATATGAGATAGATAGATATGATATAGATAGATAGAGATAGATATGAGATAGATAGATATGAGATAGATAGATAGAGATAGATATGGGATAGATATGAGATAGATAGATATGATATAGATAGATAGAGATAGATATGAGATAGATAGATATGAGATAGATAGAGATATAGATAGATATGATATAGATAGATAGAGATAGATATGAGATAAATAGATATGAGATAGATAGAGATATAGATAGATATGAGATAGATATGACATAGTGTCACGATTCGGCTGGCTGGAGGTGGATCCTCTGTGCCAGAGAGGGATTGGCGTGGACCGTGTTGGTGGACCGGTTCTAAGTTGCTACTGGTATTCACCAGAGCCCGCCGCAAAGCGGGATGGACTTGCTGCGGCGGTAGCAACCAGGTCGTATCCACCAGCAACGGCTCAACCTCTCTGACTGCTGAGATAAGCGCGGTACAAGGGAGTAGACAAGAGCAAGGTCGGACGTAGCAGAAGGTGGGGGCAGGCAGCAAGGGTCGTAGTCAGGGGCAACGGCAGGAGGTCTGGAACACAGGCTAAGAACACACAAGGAAACGCTTTCACTGGCACGATGGCAACAAGATCCGGCGAGGGAGTGCAGGGGAAGTGAGGTACAAATAGGGAGTGCACAGGTGAGAATACTGATTAGGCCTGCTGCGCCAATCAGTGGCGCAGCGGCCCTTTAAATGGCAGAGACCCGGCGCGCGCACGCCCTAAGGAGCGGGGCTGCGCGCGCCGGAACAACACAGACGGGGAACGGGTCAGGTACGGGAGCCGAGATGCGCATCGCGAGCGGGCGCGTCCCGCATCGCGAATCGCATCCCGGCTGGGAGTAATATCGCAGCGCACCCGGTCAGCAGGTCTGACCGGGGCGCTGCGAATGAGAGAACGCTGCGAGCGCTCCGGGGAGGAGCGGGGACCCGGAGCGCTCGGCGTAACAGAACCCCCCCCCCCCCCCTTGGGTCTCCCCCTCTTTTTGGAGCCTGAGAACCTGAGGATAAGACTTTTGTCCAGGATGTTGTCCTCAGGTTCCCAGGATCTCTCCTCTGGGCCGCAATTCTCCCAGTCGACCAAGAAGAATCTTTTACCTCTGACCGTCTTGGATGCTAGAATCTCCTTCACAGAAAAGATGTCAGAAGATCCGGAAACTGGAGTGGGAGAAACAACTTTGGGAGAGAAGCGGTTAAGGATGAGTGGTTTAAGGAGAGAGACATGGAAGGCATTGGGAATACGGAGAGAAGGAGGAAGAAGGAGTTTGAAAGAGACAGGGTTGATCTGGCACAAGATTTTGAAAGGACCAAGATAGCATGGTCCCAGTTTATAACTGGGGACACGAAAGCGGACATATTTAGCGGAGAGCCATACCTTGTCTCCGGGAGCAAAAATGGGGGGAGTTCTTCTTTTTTTATCAGCAAATCTTTTCATCCGGGATGAAGCCTGTAAAAGAGAATTTTGGGTCTCTTTCCATATGGTGGAAAGATCACGAGTCACTTCATCCACAGCGGGCAAACCAGAGGCCAAGGGAGTAGGGAGGTGGGGAAGAGGGTGACGGCCGTACACCACGAAAAATGGGGATTTAGCAGAAGATTCGGAGACTGGCGGGAGGAAACAAAATGCCGTAAATAGTCACCCAGGACCTGATTAACTCTTTCTACTTGCCCATTGGATTGGGGATGATAAGAAGAAGAGAAGTTTAATTTGATCTTGAGCTGTTTACAGAGGGCCCTCCAGAATTTAGACACGAATTGGACGCCTCTATCTGAGATGATATGCGTGGGCAAACCGTGAAGGCGAAAAATGTGTACAAAAAATTGCTTTGCCAACTGAGGCGCTGAAGGAAGACCAGGAAGAGGAATAAAATGTGCCATCTTGGAAAATCGATCAACGACCACCCAAACAACAGTGTTGCCACGGGATGAGGGCAAGTCCATAATAAAGTCCATACCAATCTGTGACCAAGGCTGTTCAGGAACAGGCAGAGGATGAAGGAGACCAGCAGGCTTCTGGCGAGGGGTCTTATCCCGGGCACAGACAGTACAGGCTCGCACAAAATCAACAACATCCGTCTCCAGAGTCGGCCACCAATAAAATCGAGAGATGAGTTGCAAGGATTTTTTGATGCCCACATGGCCTGCGAGGTGGGAGGAGTGACCCCATTTGAGAATCCCAAGACGCTGGCGTGGAGAAACGAAGGTCTTCCCTGGAGGAGTTTGCCTGATGGAGGCTGGAGAAGTGGAGATCAGACAGTCCGGAGGAATGATGTGTTGCGGAGAGACCTCTACTTCCGAGGCATCAGAAGAACGAGAGAGGGCATCGGCCCTAATGTTCTTGTCAGCAGGGCGAAAATGGATTTCAAAGTTAAAACGGGCAAAGAACAACGACCACCTGGCCTGGTGAGGATTCAGTCGTTGGGCAGACTGGAGATAGGAGAGATTCTTGTGATCGGTGTATATGATAACTGGAAATTTTGATCCCTCCAGCAGGTGCCTCCATTCCTCAAGCGCCAATTTAATGGCCAGTAGTTCTCGATCCCCGATGGAATAGTTTCTCTCCGCTGGGGAGAAGGTCCTAGAATAAAAACCACAAGTCACAGCATGCCCGGAAGAATTTTTTTGTAGAAGGACAGCTCCAGCTCCCACTGAGGAGGCATCTACCTCCAATAGGAAGGGTTTAGATGGGTCAGGTCTGGAGAGCACGGGAGCAGAAGAAAAGGCAGACTTGAGATGTTTAAATGCGTCTTCCGCTTGGGGAGACCAGGACTTGGGATTGGCATTTTTCTTGGTTAAAGCCACGATAGGAGCCACAATAGTGGAAAAGTGTGGAATAAACTGTCTGTAATAATTGGCGAACCCCAAAAAACGTTGGATAGCACGGAGTCCGGAGGGGCGTGGCCAATCTAAGACGGCAGAGAGTTTATTTGGGTCCATTTGTAGTCCCTGGCCAGAGACCAAGTATCCTAGGAAAGGAAGAGATTGACATTCAAAGAGACATTTCTCCATTTTGGCATAAAGTTGATTGTCACGAAGTCTCTGAAGAACCATGCGGACATGCTGGCGGTGTTCTTCTAAGTTGGCAGAAAAAATCTGAATATCGTCCAGATAAACCACAACACAGGAATATAGGAGATCACGAAAAATTTCATTAACAAAGTCTTGGAAGACGGCAGGGGCGTTGCACAGGCCAAAGGGCATGACCAGATACTCAAAGTGTCCATCTCTAGTGTTAAATGCCGTTTTCCATTCATCCCCCTCCCTGATGCGGATGAGATTATAAGCACCTCTTAAGTCCAGTTTGGTAAAGATGTGAGCACCTTGAAGGCGATCAAAGAGTTCCGAGATAAGAGGTAAGGGGTAGCGGTTTTTTACCGTGATTTTATTAAGTCTGCGGTAATCAATACAAGGACGTAGGGAGCCATCTTTTTTGGACACAAAAAAAAAATCCAGCTCCGGCAGGAGAGGAGGATTTGCGGATAAACCCCTTTTTTAAATTCTCCTGGATGTACTCCGACATGGCAAGAGTCTCTGGTGCAGACAGAGGATAGATTCTGCCCCGGGGTGGGGTAGTACCCGGGAGGAGGTCAATAGGACAGTCATAAGGCCTGTGAGGAGGTAAAGTCTCAGCTTGCTTTTTGCAAAAAAACGTCAGAATAGTCCATATAAGCCTTAGGAAGACCGGATACAGGGGGAACCACAGGGTCACGGCAAGGAGTACTGGGCACCGATTTAAGACAGTCCTTGTGACAAGAAGTACCCCAGTTCTTGATTTCTCCTGTGGACCAATCAAGGGTTGGGGAATGGCGTTGAAGCCACGGTAATCCAAGAAGAATTTCGGAAGTGCAGTTGGAGAGGACCAAAAATTCAATTTTTTCGTGATGAGGTCCGATGCACATTAGGAGAGGTTCCGTGCGGTAACGCACGGTACAGTCCAATCTTTCATTGTTAACAGAATTGATGTAGAGGGGTCTGGCGAGATTGGTCACCGGGATGTTGAACCTGTTGACGAGAGAGGCCAAAATAAAATTTCCTGCAGATCCGGAATCCAAGAAGGCCATAGTAGAGAAGGAGAAGGTAGAGGCAGATATCCGCACAGGCACAGTAAGGCGTGGAGAAGCAGAGTAGACATCAAGAACTGTCTCATCTTTGTGCGGAGTCAGCGTACGTCTTTCCAGGCGGGGAGGACGGATAGGACAATCTTTCAAGAAGTGTTCGGTACCGGCACAGTACAGGCATAGGTTCTCCATGCGGCGTCGTGTCCTCTCTTGAGGTGTCAAGCGAGACCGGTCAACTTGCATAGCCTCCACGGCGGGAGGCACAGGAACGGATTGCAGCGGACCAGAGGAGAGAGGAGCCGGGGAGAGAAACCGCCTCGTGCGAACAAAGTCCATATCCTGGCGGAGCTCCTGACGCCTTTCGGAAAAACGCATGTCAATGCGGGTGGCAAGATGAATAAGTTCATGCAGGTTAGCAGGAATTTCTCGTGCGGCCAGCACATCTTTAATGTTTCTGGATAGGCCTTTTTTAAAGGTCGCGCAGAGGGCCTCATTATTCCAGGATAATTCGGAGGCAAGAGTACGGAATTGGATGGCGTACTCGCCAACAGAAGAATTACCCTGGACCAGGTTCAGCAGGGCAGTCTCAGCAGAAGAGGCTCGGGCAGGTTCCTCAAAGACACTTCGGATCTCCGTGAAGAAGGAGTGTACAGAGGCAGTGACAGGGTCATTGCGGTCCCAGAGCGGTGTGGCCCATGACAGAGCTTTCCCAGACAGAAGGCTGACTACGAAAGCCACCTTAGACCTTTCAGTTGGAAACTGGTCCGACATCATCTCCAAGTGCAGGGAACATTGCGAAAGAAAGCCACGGCAAAACTTAGAGTCCCCATCAAATTTATCCGGCAAGGATAGTCGTAGGCCTGAAGCGGCCACTCGCTGCGGAGGAGGTGCAGGAGCTGGCGGAGGAGATTGTTGCTGGAGCTGTGGTAATAGCTGCTGTAGCATCACGGTCAGTTGAGACAGCTGGTGACCTTGTTGCGCTATCTGTTGCGACTGCTGGGCGACCACCGTGGTGAGGTCGGCGACAACTGGCAGTGGGACCTCAGCGGGATCCATGACCGGATCTACTGTCCCGATTCGGCTGGCTGGAGGTGGATCCTCTGTGCCAGAGAGGGATTGGCGTGGACCGTGTTGATGGACCGGTTCTAAGTTGCTACTGGTATTCACCAGAGCCCGCCGCAAAGCGGGATGGTCTTGCAGCGGCGGTAGCAACCAGGTCGTATCCACCAGCAACGGCTCAACCTCTCTGACTGCTGAAGATAGGCGCGGTACAAGGGAGTAGACAAGAGCAAGGTCGGACGTAGCAGAAGGTCAGGGCAGGCAGCAAGGATCGTAGTCAGGGGCAACGGCAGAAGGTCTGGAACACAGGCTAAGAACACACAAGGAAACGCTTTCACTGGCACAATGGCAACAAGATCCGGCGAGGGAGTGCAGGGGAAGTGAGGTATAAGTAGGGAGTGCACAGGTGAGAATACTGATTAGGCCTGCTGCGCCAATCAGTGGCGCAGCGGCCCTTTAAATGGCAGAGACCCGGCGCGCGCGCGCCCTAAGGAGCGGGGCCGCGCGCGCCGGGACAACACAGACGGGGAACGGGTCAGGTACGGGAGCCGAGATGCGCATCGCGAGCGGGCGCGTCCCGCATCGCGAATCGCATCCCGGCTGGGAGTAATATCGCAGCGCACCCGGTCAGCAGGTCTGACCGGGACGCTGCGAATGAGAGAACGCTGCGAGCGCTCCGGGGAGGAGCGGGGACCCGGAGCGCTCGGCGTAACACATAGATAGATAGACAGATATGAAATAGATAGATATGAGATAAAGATATAGATAGATATGAGATAGATATGACATAGATAGATAGATATGAGATAGATAGATATGAGATAGATAGAGATATAGATAGATATGAGATAGATAGATAGATAGATAGATATGAGATAGATAGATAGATAGATATGAGATAGATAGATAGATATGAGATAGATATGAGATAGATATGAGATAGATATGAGATAGATAGATAGATATGAGATAGATATGAGATAGATAGATATGATATAGATAGAGATATAGATAGATATGAGATAGATAGATATGATATAGATAGATATGAGATAGATAGAGATATAGATAGATATGAGACAGATAGATAGATAGATAGAGATATAGATAGATATAAGATAGATATGGAAGAAAAGAGCGGATCGAATCGATCACGAAAATTTGGAACATCGGAAGGAGCTCAAACCTCTGATCTTGATTAACATAGTTCTTTATTGTAGGGGAACGCAAAACACAAAGAGTGTTTCCAGCCCGCACCGGGCTCTTCTTCAGGCAATAATAAGACAATGTGGAACACGAGCAAATATAAAACAGACTAATGCTTCACTTCCGGGTAACATGAGGGCCGAACCGGGACCGAAGCTTACAGTGTGACAAGTCTAAAAGTAACTTTATGTACATATACTTAAAGGCTTTGTCAAATTAGATAATAAAGATAATTAATATATGGATTTTAGAACGGACACATTAAAACAACAAATACAATAAAAGGTACCGATGAAGTTCCGTGAGCGGGTGGCGCAGGCGCAGAACTGCTATCTAAGAAACGGCTGGAGGTCAAATGTAGAGAACAACTGTTTCAATCGCGCAGGCGCCGAAAGGTAGGAGAACGTGCTGCTGTGACATTGTAGCGCTGTAAAATGATTGCGCATGTGTATAGAGACTATCAGAAGAGACATCCATCCAATACAAGCACGGCTCAACCGGTGAGCAGGTTTTATCCAATTATTTCTTTTACTTCGTTCAGACCGTGGGGCGATAACGTTCGTAGCGTAAACATCCAGAACATCTCTAGTTTTTTTTAGGAGTTTGAACGATTGTTGACTGTTTTTTGTACGAAATGGATGGGCATAATGGTGATGTCTGGATGCGGTAGGTTTGGACCGTCCGTGTAGCAAAAATGTCCTTTTGATGTTCAACCTATGTTGGTTAAGACTTAAGTGGAGGGGTCTAGTGGTTCGACCTATATATTGTGGTGAACAGTGAACACATTCCAGCAGATATATGAAGGATCTGTAGGACAGGTAAGATGATGTTTAATTGGGAATGTATCACCGGTCGTTGTGGACTTAGATATAGTGTACCCATGGCCGATTATTGCTTGCACCAATGCTACAAATAGCAATTTAGCACACTATTTGGACCGTTTTCTTCAACCACACGTCACCAGTCTTCTCAGTTATCTCAGGGATTCTACCCAATTGAATATCTGCTTTCATTATAATGGAAACCCAAATATATTTTCATTACATGTGACGTTACCTCAGTGTATTCTAACATACAACACGATCTGGGCATTAAATGTGTCTCCGACGCCCTCCATAAAGATCCATTCCTACTGCCCACCGAGACTTCCTTATCATTTATTCCTCATAACAATTATTTCACCTACAATGGGACCGTTTACCATCAGAGACTCGGTACAGCGATGGGCTCGAAGGTCGCCCCAGTATATGCTAATATATTTATGGGGGCCTTCGCGTCCCATCACATTTGGCACAACACCACTTTTATGGAACACATCGCTGTCTATTTTCGTTATATAGAGGACTTGTTCTTCGTGTGGAAAGGACCTGAAGACAGAATTCCAGAATTCCTACAGCATCTTAGTAGTAACTCATGGGGTATTCGATTTCTTGGACATCAATATTTCTCATAATACATCTGCTTTTATTACATCCACATTTTTCAAGAAAGTAGATACAAATAGTTATTTGGACTTCCATAGAGCTCATTACAAAAAATGGTTATTAAACATCCCGTACAGTCAATATAGAAGGTAAAGAAAAAATTGCACAGATCAAGAACAATTCAACCTGCAATCCCGTATACTTCACAATCGTTTCCCATCCAGAACATGTACTTAATGATGCATAGAACCGAACAAACATATTGTCTCAGACCGAATGTGTCATCACAAAAAAAACACCCAACAATACCAACAACGAAAACAACAAATTTACTTCTAATCTGATCACTACCTACAGCAAGGATTCTGCTAGAACTCAAACCATACTGGCCAAGCATTGGCACATCTGCAGACCAATTTCTTGCCCCCACTATCCCAGCACAACCCAGATGCACGTACCGGAAAGCATCGTCTTTAAAGACCATCTTAGCCCCCAGCCAAGTTAGATGACAATTAAAGAATCACTCCACCTCTGTGACATCCTTCGCCTCATCACTTATAAAGGGCCGCTACAAGTGTCATAAATCAAGATGTCTGTGCTGCACTCAGATACGCCATGGGTACACTATATCTAAGTCCGCAACGACGGGTGATACATTCCCAATTAAACATCATCTTACCTGTCCTACAGATCCTTCATATATCTGCTGGAATGTGTTCACTGTTCACCACAATATATAGGTCGGACCACTAGACCCCTCCACTTAAGTCTTAACCAACATAGGTTGAACATCAAAAGGACATTTTTGCTACACGGACGGTCCAAACCTACCGCATCCAGACATCACCATTATGCCCATCCATTTCGTACCAAAAACAGTCAACAATCGTTCAAACTCCTAAAAAAAACTAGAGATGTTCTGGATGTTTACGCTACGAACGTTATCGCCCCACGGTCTGAACGAAGTAAAAGAAATAATTGGATAAAACCTACTCACCGGTTGAGCCGTGCTTGTATTGGATGGATGTCTCTTCTGATAGTCTCTATACACATGCGCAATCATTTTACAGCGCTACAATGTCACAGCAGCACGTTCTCCTACCTTTCGGCGCCTGCGCGATTGAAACAGTTGTTCTCTACATTTGACCTCCAGCCGTTTCTTAGATAGCAGTTCTGCGCCTGCGCCACCCGCTCACGGAACTTCATCGGTACCTTTTATTGTATTTGTTGTTTTAATGTGTCCGTTCTAAAATCCATATATTAATTATCTTTATTATCTAATTTGACAAAGCCTTTAAGTATATGTACATAAAGTTACTTTTAGACTTGTCACACTGTAAGCTTCGGTCCCGGTTCGGCCCTCATGTTACCCGGAAGTGAAGCATTAGTCTGTTTTATATTTGCTCGTGTTCCACATTGTCTTATTATTGCCTGAAGAAGAGCCCGGTGCGGGCTGGAAACACTCTTTGTGTTTTGCGTTCCCCTACAATAAAGAACTATGTTAATCAAGATCAGAGGTTTGAGCTCCTTCCGATGTTCCAAATTTTCGTGATCGAATCGATCCGCTCTTTTCTTCCATTGATGCACTGGACTCCAGAGGAACCTGGACGCTGCGATCCTCTAACTACATTACAAGTGACTGTAGGTGTTCGGTTCCTAGCACCCTAATGTAAGGGTCCACCCTGCCGGCCCGGGAACTCATCATCGTTTACTGTTGACCATATCACCCTGGTTTAGGGTGCACACCGTTCTCTCTTTTTTTCTCTTCATATCTAAGATAGATAGATATGAGATAGATAGATAGATAGATATGAGATAGATAGATAGATAGATAGATATGAGATAGATAGATATGAGATAGATAGATATGAGATAGATAGATAGATAGATAGATAGATAGATAGATATGAGATAGATAGATATGAGATAGATAGATATGAGACAGATAGATAGATAGATATGAGATAGATAGATAGATAGATAGATAGATAGATATGAGATAGATAGATAGATAGATAGATATGAGAGAGATAGATAGATAGATATGAGATAGATAGATAGATAGATATGAGATAGATAGATAGATAGATAGATAGATAGATAGATATGAGATAGATAGATATGAGATAGATAGATAGATATGAGAGAGATAGATAGATATGAGATAGATAGATAGATAGATAGATATGAGATAGATAGATAGATAGATAGATATGAGAGAGATAGATAGATAGATATGAGATAGATAGATAGATAGATAGATATGAGATAGATATGAGATAGATAGATATGAGATAGATAGATATGAGATAGATAGATATGAGATAGATAGATAGATAGATAGATATGCGATAGATAGATATGAGAGAGATAGATATGAGAGAAAGAGATAGATAGATAGATATGAGATGGAATGAAATATATGAGATGGAAAGAAATATATGAGATAGATGTCACGATGCCGGCTGGCAGGTAGTGGACCCTCTGTGCCAGAGAGGGATTGGCGTGGACCGTGCTAGTGGACCGGTTCTAAGCCACTACTGGTTTTCACCAGAGCCCGCCGCAAAGCGGGATGGACTTGCTGCGGCGGTAGTGACCAGGTCGTATCCACTAGCAACGGCTCACCTCTCTGGCTGCTGAAGATAGGCGCGGTACAAGGGAGTAGGCAGAAGCAAGGTCGGACGTAGCAGAAGGTCGGGGCAGGCAGCAAGGATCGTAGTCAGGGGCAACGGCAGAAGGTCTGGAAACACAGGCAAGGAACACACAAGGAACGCTTTCACTGGCACTAAGGCAACAAGATCCGGCAAGGCAGTGCAAGGGAAGTGAGGTAATATAGGGAAGTGCACAGGTGAAAACCCTAATTGGAACCACTGCGCCAATCAGCGGCGCAGTGGCCCTTTAAATCGCAGAGACCCGGCGCGCGCGCGCCCTAGGGAGCGGGGCCGCGCGCGCCGGGACAGAACAGACGGGGAGCGAGTCAGGTAGGGGAGCCGGGGTGCGCATCGCGAGCGGGCGCTACCCGCATCGCGAATCGCATCCCGGCTGGCAGCAGGATCGCAGCGCCCCGGGTCAGAGGACGTGACCGGAGCGCTGCAGCGGAGGGAGTGAAGCGAGCGCTCCGGGGAGGAGCGGGGACCCGGAGCGCTCGGCGTAACAATAGATAGATATGAGACAGATAGATAGATAGATAGATATGAGCTAGATAGATAGATAGAAATGAGAGAGAGAGATAGATAGGTAGATAGATATGAGATAGATAGATACGAGATTTATTCTGGGTACCCCAACAGGACCATTTCTTCTGAATATGCTCTAACTCCGGGATCTACACATTATTCTCCGGTCAAAGTCTTTCATCATAGACTCTTTGTTCTGCTCGGTGTCCCTGTTATCTATGGAGGTGGTTTTATTGTTCTGCTCGGTGTCCCTATTATCTATGGAGGTGGTTTTATTGTTCTGCTCGGTGTCCCTGTTATCTATGGAGGTGGTTTTATTGTTTTGCTCGGTGTCCCTGTTATCTATGGAGGGGGTTTTATTGTTCTGCTCGGTGTCCCTTTTATCTATAGAGGTGGTTTTATTGTTTTGCTCGGTGTCCCTGTTATCTATAGAGGTGGTTTTATTGTTTTGCTCGGTGTCCCTGTTATCTATAGAGGTGGTTTTATTGTTTTTCTCGGTGTCCCTGTTATCTATAGAGGTGGTTTTATTGTTTTGCTCGGTGTTTCTGTTATCTATAGAAGTGGTTTTATTGTTTTGCTCGGTGTCCCTGTTATCTGTGGAGGTGGTTTTATTGTTCTGCTCGGTGTCCCTGTTATCTATAGAGGTGGTTTTATTGTTTTGCTCGGTGTCCCTATTATCTATGGAGGTGGTTTTATTGTTTTGCTTGGTGTCCCTGTTATGTATGGAGGTGGTTTGATTGTTTTGCTCGGTGTCCCTGTTATCTATAGAGGTGGTTTTATTGTTTTGCTCGGTGTCCCTGTTATTTATAGAGGTGGTTTTATTGTTCTGCTCGGTGTCCCTGTTATCTATAGAGGTGGTTTTATTGTTTTGCTCGGTGTCCCTGTTATCTATAGAGGTGGTTTTATTGTTTTGCTCGGTGTCCCTGTTATTTATAGAGGTGGTTTTATTGTTCTGCTCGGTGTCCCTGTTATCTATAGAGGTGGTTTTATTGTTTTGCTCGGTGTCCCTGTTATCTATAGAGGTGGTTTTATTGTTCTGCTCGGTGTCCCTGTTATCTATGGAGGTGGTTTTATTGTTTAGCTCGGTGTCCCTGTTATCTATAGAGGTGGTTTTATTGTTTTGCTCGGTGTCCCTGTTATTTATAGAGGTGGTTTTATTGTTCTGCTCGGTGTCCCTGTTATCTATAGAGGTGGTTTTATTGTTTTGCTCGGTGTCCCTGTTATCTATAGAGGTGGTTTTATTGTTTTGCTCGGTGTCCCTGTTATTTATAGAGGTGGTTTTATTGTTCTGCTCGGTGTCCCTGTTATTTATAGAGGTGGTTTTATTGTTCTGCTCGGTGTCCCTGTTATCTATAGAGGTGGTTTTATTGTTTTGCTCGGTGTCCCTGTTATCTATAGAGGTGGTTTTATTGTTTTGCTCGGTGTCCCTGTTATCTGTGGAGGTGGTTTTATTGTTTTGCTCGGTGTCCCTGTTATTTATAGAGGTGGTTTTATTGTTCTGCTCGGTGTCCCTGTTATCTATAGAGGTGGTTTTATTGTTTTGCTCGGTGTCCCTGTTATCTATAGAGGTGGTTTTATTGTTCTGCTCGGTGTCCCTGTTATCTATGGAGGTGGTTTTATTGTTTTGCTCGGTGTCCCTGTTATTTATAGAGGTGGTTTTATTGTTTTGCTCGGTGTCCCTGTTATCTATAGAGGTGGTTTTATTGTTCTGCTCGGTGTCCCTGTTATCTATGGAGGTGGTTTTATTGTTTTGCTCGGTGTCCCTGTTATCTATAGAGGTGGTTTTATTGTTTTGCTCGGTGTCCCTGTTATCTATGGAGGTGGTTTTATTGTTTTGCTAGGTGTCCCTGTTATCTATGGAGGTGGTTTTATTGTTTTGCTCGGTGTCCCTGTTATCTATAGAGGTGGTTTTATTGTTTTGCTCGGTGTCCCTGTTATTTATAGAGGTGGTTTTATTGTTCTGCTCGGTGTCCCTGTTATCTATAGAGGTGGTTTTATTGTTTTGCTCGGTGTCCCTGTTATCTATAGAGGTGGTTTTATTGTTTTGCTCGGTGTCCCTGTTATTTATAGAGGTGGTTTTATTGTTCTGCTCGGTGTCCCTGTTATCTATAGAGGTGGTTTTATTGTTTTGCTCGGTGTCCCTGTTATCTATAGAGGTGGTTTTATTGTTCTGCTCGGTGTCCCTGTTATCTATGGAGGTGGTTTTATTGTTTTGCTCGGTGTCCCTGTTATTTATAGAGGTGGTTTTATTGTTTTGCTCGGTGTCCCTGTTATCTATAGAGGTGGTTTTATTGTTCTGCTCGGTGTCCCTGTTATCTATGGAGGTGGTTTTATTGTTTTGCTCGGTGTCCCTGTTATCTATAGAGGTGGTTTTATTGTTTTGCTCGGTGTCCCTGTTATCTATGGAGGTGGTTTTATTGTTTTGCTAGGTGTCCCTTTTATCTATAGAGGTGGTTTTATTGTTTTGCTCGGTGTCCCTGTTATCTATAGAGGTGGTTTTATTGTTTTGCTCGGTGTCCCTGTTATCTATAGAGGTGGTTTTATTGTTTTGCTCGGTGTCCCTGTTATCTATGGAGGTGGTTTTATTGTTTTGCTAGGTGTCCCTGTTATCTATGGAGGTGGTTTTATTGTTTTGCTCGGTGTCCCTGTTATCTATAGAGGTGGTTTTATTGTTTTGCTCGGTGTCCCTGTTATCTATAGAAGTGGTTTTATTGTTTTGCTCGGTGTCCCTGTTATCTACGGAGGTGGTTTTATTGTTTTGCTCGGTGTCCCTGTTATCTATGGAGGTGTTATTGTTTTGCTCGGTGTCCCTGTTATCTATGGAGGTGTTATTGTTTTGCTCGGTGTCCCTGTTATCTATGGAGGTGTTATTGTTTTGCTTGTTGTCCCTGTTATCTATAGAGGTGGTTTTATTGTTTTGCTCGGTGTCCCTGTTTATTCACATGATTTATTGTAAATTATATGTGAGAAGAAGCTGCACAGGAAGCAGGATGGGTCATAGCTCGGAGCGTCCAGTGGTTATGTGACCTACATATGTCTCACGAGGTCCACGCTCCCACACACTTATCACTCCCATCTATACAGAGGGGGCACATAATAAAGGAGACCCCCAGCCAGAGAACCGCATTTTACAATTTTACATTTTGACCAGAACTTTTCTGAGATTTACACAATACAACAGTGTGGGAGGGATATCTGTCATGGCGGCCAATAACTGGTAGTCACAGCCCCGCCCCCTGCAGCCATTACAACTTGATATAGTACAATTACCTCTATATAACACTGGAGGAAACTTACCTGTTATATATACCTCTATATAACAGGTAACAGGTTTGTAGGTTTGCAAAATTGTGTCCAACTACGAATCATACGAAAAAATCCGATCTGTCAACTCAAGGTGTCCCGGCTGTGGTTAACCCCTTCATAACCAAGAGTGAATATTATTGTTGGTTTCATCAGAGATATTTAAATGTTATGCTCCGCCTCTATTGCTGACCGCGCTATGGGTCAGTCAATGTTTTTAGGAATAATCTTTGGCTTTTGGCGCAAAGTGTTTGTCCATCACCCTCTGAGGCCCGATGTTAGCGAAATAGAAAGCACTGTACATATTTTTGGGGATTTTTGGCTTGGATGCGAGGTATTTTGGAAGTTTATGGCTTTAAATTCTGGAAGATGTTTCTTGTTTGTTTTTCCTGTTTAAAAAAGTGTAAAAGTCTCTTGTTTTTGTGATGTTTTTAACCCCTTAAGGACAATGGACATAAATGTACATCCTGATGTCATCATGTAAGTATGGAGGAACTGTGTGATGTCATCATGTCTATATAGAGGAACTGTGTGATGTCATCATGTCTATATAGAGGAACTGTGTGATGTCATCATGTCTATATAGAGGAACTGTGTGATGTCATCATGTCTATATGGAGGAACTGTGTGATGTCATCATGTCTATATAGAGGAACTGTGTGATGTTATCATGTCCATATAAAGGAACTGTGTGATGTCATCATGTCTATATGAAGGAACTGTGTGATGTCATCATGTCTATATAGAGGAACTGTGTGATGTCATCATGTCTATATAGAGGAACTGTGTGATGTCATCATGTACATATGGAGGAACTGTGTGATGTCATCATGTCTATATGAAGGAACTGTGTGATGTCATCATGTCTATATGGAGGAACTGTGTGATGTCATCATGTATATATGGAGGAACTGTGTGATGTCATCATGTCTATATAGAGGAACTGTGTGATGTCATCATGTCCATATAAAGGAACTGTGTGATGTCATCATGTCTATATAGAGGAACTGTGTGATGTCATCATGTCTATATGGAGGAGCTGTGTGATGTCATCATGTCTATATAGAGGAACTGTGTGATGTCATCATGTCCATATAAAGGAACTGTGTGATGTCATCATGTCTATATGAAGGAACTGTGTGATGTCATCATGTCTATATAGAGGAACTGTGTGATGTCATCATGTCTATATAGAGGAACTGTGTGATGTCATCATGTACATATGGAGGAACTGTGTGATGTCATCATGTCTATATGGAGGAACTGTGTGATGTCATCATGTCTATATGGAGGAACTGTGTGATGTCATCATGTCTATATGGAGGAACTGTGTGATGTCATCATGTACATATAGAGGAACTGTGTGATGTCATCATGTCTATATAAAGGAACTGTGTGATGTCATCATGTCTATATAGAGGAACTGTGTGATGTCATCATGTCTATATAGAGGAACTGTGTGATGTCATCATGTCCATATAAAGGAACTGTGTGATGTCATCATGTCTATATGAAGGAACTGTGTGATGTCATCATGTCTATATAGAGGAACTGTGTGATGTCATCATGTACATATGGAGGAACTGTGTGATGTCATCATGTCTATATGGAGGAACTGTGTGATGTCATCATGTCTATATGGAGGAACTGTGTGATGTCATCATGTCTATATGGAGGAACTGTGTGATGTCATCATGTACATATAGAGGAACTGTGTGATGTCATCATGTCTATATAAAGGAACTGTGTGATGTCATCATGTCTATATAGAGGAACTGTGTGATGTCATCATGTACATATAGAGGAACTGTGTGATGTCATCATGTACATATAGAGGAACTGTGTGATGTCATCATGTACATATAGAGGAACTGTGTGATGTCATCATGTCTATATAGAGGAACTGTGTGATGTCATCATGTCTATATAGAGGAACTGTGTGATGTCATCATGTCTATATAGAGGAACTGTGTGATGTCATAATGTCTATATAGAGGAACTGTGTGATGTAATCATGTCTATATAGAGGAACTGTGTGATGTCATCATGTCTGTATGGAGGAACTGTGTGATGTCATCATGTATATATAGAAGAACTGTCATCATGTCCATATAGAGGAACTGTGTGATGTCATCATGTCTATATAGAGAAACTGTGTGATGTCATCATGTCTGTATGGAGGAACTGTGTGATGTCATCATGTCTATATAGAGGAACTGTGTGATGTCATCATGTCTGTATGGAGGAACTGTGTGATGTCATCATGTCTATATAGAGGAACTGTGTGATGTCATCATGTCCATATGGAGGAACTGTGTGATGTCATCATGTCTATATAGAGGAACTGTGTGATGTCATCATGTCTGTATGGAGGAACTGTGTGATGTCATCATGTCCATATAGAGGAACTGTGTGATGTCATCATGTCCATATAAAGGAACTGTGTGATGTCATCATGTCTATATAGAGGAACTGTGTGATGTCATCATGTACATATAGAGGAACTGTGTGATGTCATCATGTTTATATAGAGGAACTGTGTGATGTCATCATGTCTATATAGAGGAACTGTGTGATGTCATCATGTCTATATAGAGGAACTGTGTGATGTCATCATGTCTATATGGAGGAACAGTGTGATGTCATCATGTCTATATAGAGGAACTGTGTGATGTGATCATGTCTATATAGAGGAACTGTGTGATGTCATCATGTACATATAGAGGAACTGTGTGATGTCATCATGTCTATATAGAGGAACTGTGTGATGTCATCATGTCCATATAGAGGAACTGTGTGATGTCATCATGTCTATATAGAGGAACTGTGTGATGTCATCATGTCTATATAGAGGAACTGTGTGATGTCATCATGTCTATATAGAGGAACTGTGTGATGTCATCATGTACATATAGAGGAACTGTGTGATGTCATCATGTCTATATAGAGGAACTGTGTGATGTCATCATGTCTATATAAAGGAACTGTGGGATGTCATCATGTCTATATAGAGGAACTGTGTGATGTCATCATGTACATATAAAGGAACTGTGTGATGTCATCATGTCTATATGAAGGAACTGTGTGATGTCATCATGTCTATATAGAGGAACTGTGTGATGTCATCATGTCTATATAGAGGAACTGTG
Source organism: Hyla sarda (assembly GCF_029499605.1). NCBI lineage: Eukaryota > Metazoa > Chordata > Amphibia > Anura > Hylidae > Hyla > Hyla sarda. The sequence continues at coordinate 40,460 of NW_026611017.1, forward strand.
TGATGTCATCATGTACATATGGAGGAACTGTGTGATGTCATCATGTCTATATGGAGGAACTGTGTGATGTCATCATGTCTATATGGAGGAACTGTGTGATGTCATCATGTCTATATGGAGGAACTGTGTGATGTCATCATGTCTATATAGAGGAACTGTGTGATGTCATCATGTCAATATAGAGGAACTGTGTGATGTCATCATGTACATATGGAGGAACTGTGTGATGTCATCATGTACATATGGAGGAACTGTGTGATGTCATCATGTACATATGGAGGAACTGTGTGATGTCATCATGTCTATATGGAGGAACTGTGTGATGTCATCATGTCTATATGGAGGAACTGTGTGATGTCATCATGTCTATATAGAGGAACTGTGTGATGTCATCATGTCTATATAGAGGAACTGTGTGATGTCATCATGTCTATATGGAGGAGCTGTGTGATGTCATCATGTACATATAAAGGAACTGTGTGATGTCATCATGTCTATATGAAGGAACGGTGTGATGTCATCATGTCTATATGAAGGAACTGTGTGATGTCATCATGTCTATATAGAGGAACTGTGTGATGTCATCATGTCTATATGAAGGAACTGTGTGATGTCATCATGTCCATATAGAGGAACTGTGTGATGTCATCATGTACATATAGAGGAACTGTGTGATGTCATCATGTACATATAAAGGAACTGTGTGATGTCATCATGTCTATATAGAAGAACTGTGTGATGTCATCATGTCTATATAGAGGAACTGTGTGATGTCATCATGTCTATATAGAGGAACTGTGTGATGTCATCATGTCTATATGGAGGAACTGTGTGATGTCATCATGTCTATATGGAGGAACTGTGTGATGTCATCATGTCTATATAGAGGAACTGTGTGATGTCATCATGTCTATATAGAGGAACTGTGTGATGTCATCATGTCTATATGGAGGAACTGTGTGATGTCATCATGTCTATATAGAGGAACTGTGTGATGTCATCATGTCTATATAGAGGAACTGTGTGATGTCATCATGTACATATGGAGGAACTGTGTGATGTCATCATGTCTATATAGAGGAACTGTGTGATGTCATCATGTCTATATGGAGGAACTGTGTGATGTCATCATGTCTATATGGAGGAACTGTGTGATGTCATCATGTCTATATGGAGGAACTGTGTGATGTCATCATGTCTATATAGAGGAACTGTGTGATGTCATCATGTCTATATAGAGGAACTGTGTGATGTCATCATGTCTATATGGAGGAACTGTGTGATGTCATCATGTACATATGGAGGAACTGTGTGATGTCATCATGTACATATGGAGGAACTGTGTGATGTCATCATGTCTATATAGAGGAACTGTGTGATGTCATCATGTCCATATAGAGGAACTGTGTGATGTCATCATGTCTATATGGAGGAACTGTGTGATGTCATCATGTACATATGGAGGAACTGTGTGATGTCATCATGTCTATATGGAGGAACTGTGTGATGTCATCATGTCTATATGGAGGAACTGTGTGATGTCATCATGTCTATATAGAGGAACTGTGTGATGTCATCATGTCTATATAGAGGAACTGTGTGATGTCATCATGTCTATATAGAGGAACTGTGTGATGTCATCATGTCCATATAAAGGAACTGTGTGATGTCATCATGTACATATAGAGGAACTGTGTGATGTCATCATGTCTATATGGAGGAACTGTGTGATGTCATCATGTCTATATGGAGGAACTGTGTGATGTCATCATGTCTATATAGAGGAACTGTGTGATGTCATCATGTCTATATAGAGGAACTGTGTGATGTCATCATGTCTATATGGAGGAGCTGTGTGATGTCATCATGTCTATATGGAGGAACAGTGCGATGTCATCATGTCCATATAGAGGAACTGTGTGATGTCATCATGTTCATATAGAGGAACTGTGTGATGTCATCATGTCTATATGGATGAATTGTGTGATGTCATCATGTCTATATGGAGGAACAGTGTGATGTCATCATGTCCATATAGAGGAACTGTGTGATGTCATCATGTCCATATAGAGGAACTGTGTGATGTAATCATGTCTATATGGATGAATTGTGTGATGTCATCATGTCTATATGGAGGAGCTGTGTGATGTCATCATGTCCATATAGAGGAACTGTGTGATGTCATCATGTCTATATAGAGGAACTGTGTGATGTAATCATGTCCATATGGAGGAACTGTGTGATGTCATCATGTCTATATAGAGGAACTGTGTGATGTCATCATGTCTATATAGAGGAACTGTGTGATGTCATCATGTCTATATGGAGGAACTGTGTGATGTCATCATGTCCATATAGAGGAACTGTGTGATGTCATCATGTCCATATAGAGGAACTGTGTGATGTCATCATGTCTATATAGAGGAACTGTGTGATGTCATCATGTCTGTATGGAGGAACTGCGTGATGTCATCATGTCTATATGGAGGAACTGTGTGATGTCATCATGTCTATATGGAGGAACTGTGTGATGTCATCATGTCTATATGGAGGAACTGTGTGATGTCATCATGTCCTTATAAAGGAACTGTGTGATGTCATTATGTCTATATAGAGGGACTGTGTGATGTCATCATGTCTATATAGAGGAACTGTGTGATGTCATCATGTCTATATGAAGGAACTGTGTGATGTCATCATGTCTATACGAAGGAACTGTGTGATGTCATCATGTCCTTATAAAGGAACTGTGTGATGTCATCATGTCTATATGGAAGAACTGTGTGATGTCATCATGTCTATATGGAGGAACTGTGTGATGTCATCATGTCTATATAGAGGAACTGTGTGATGTCATCATGTCTATATAGAGGGACTGTGTGATGTCATCATGTCTATATAGAGGAACTGTGTGATGTCATCATGTAAGTATGGATGAACTGTGTGATGTCATCATGTCTATATAGAGGAACTGTGTAATGTCATCATGTAAGTATGGATGAACTGTGTGATGTCATCATGTCTATATAGAGGAACTGTGTGATGTCATCATGTCTACATAGAGGAACTGTGTGCTGTCATCATGTCTATATAGAGGAACTGTGTGATGTCATCATGTCTATATGGAGGAACTGTGTGATGTCATCATGTCTATATGGAGGAACTGTGTGATGTCATCATGTACATATAGAGGAACTGTGTGATGTCATCATGTCTATATAGAGGAACTGTGTGATGTCATCATGTCTATATAGAGGAACTGTGTGATGTCATCATGTCTATATGGAGGAACTGTGTGATGTCATCATGTCTATATGGAGGAACTGTGTGATGTCATCATGTCTATATAGAGGAACTGTGTGATGTCATCATGTCTATATAGAGGAACTGTGTGATGTCATCATGTCTATATAGAGGAACTGTGTGATGTCATCATGTCTATATAGAGGAACTGTGTGATGTCATCATGTCTATATAGAGGAACTGTGTGATGTCATCATGTCTATATGGAGGAGCTGTGTGATGTCATCATGTACATATAAAGGAACTGTGTGATGTCATCATGTCTATATAGAGGAACTGTGTGATGTCATCATGTCTATATGGAGGAACAGTGTGATGTCATCATGTCCATATAAAGGAACTGTGTGATGTCATCATGTCTATATAGAGGAACTGTGTGATGTCATCATGTACATATAGAGGAACTGTGTGATGTCATCATGTCTATATGAAGGAACTGTGTGATGTCATCATGTCTATATGGAGGAACAGTGTGATGTCATCATGTCCATATAAAGGAACTGTGTGATGTCATCATGTACATATAGAGGAACTGTGTGATGTCATCATGTACATATAGAGGAACTGTGTGATGTCATCATGTACATATAAAGGAACTGTGTGATGTCATCATGTCTATATGAAGGAACTGTGTGATGTCATCATGTCTATATAGAGGAACTGTGTGATGTCATCATGTCTATATGGAGGAACTGTGTGATGTCATCATGTCTATATAGAGGAACTGTGTGATGTCATCATGTACATATGGAGGAACTGTGTGATGTCATCATGTCTATATGGAGGAACTGTGTGATGTCATCATGTCTATATGGAGGAACTGTGTGATGTCATCATGTCTATATGGAGGAACTGTGTGATGTCATCATGTCTATATAGAGGAACTGTGTGATGTCATCATGTCTATATAGAGGAACTGTGTGATGTCATCATGTCTATATGGAGGAACTGTGTGATGTCATCATGTACATATGGAGGAACTGTGTGATGTCATCATGTCTATATGGAGGAACTGTGTGATGTCATCATGTCTATATGGAGGAACTGTGTGATGTCATCATGTCTATATAGAGGAACTGTGTGATGTCATCATGTCTATATAGAGGAACTGTGTGATGTCATCATGTCTATATAGAGGAACTGTGTGATGTCATCATGTCCATATAAAGGAACTGTGTGATGTCATCATGTACATATAGAGGAACTGTGTGATGTCATCATGTCTATATGGAGGAACTGTGTGATGTCATCATGTCTATATGGAGGAACTGTGTGATGTCATCATGTCTATATAGAGGAACTGTGTGATGTCATCATGTCTATATAGAGGAACTGTGTGATGTCATCATGTCTATATGGAGGAGCTGTGTGATGTCATCATGTCTATATGGAGGAACAGTGTGATGTCATCATGTCCATATAGAGGAACTGTGTGATGTCATCATGTCTATATGGATGAATTGTGTGATGTCATCATGTCTATATGGAGGAACAGTGTGATGTCATCATGTCCATATAGAGGAACTGTGTGATGTCATCATGTCCATATAGAGGAACTGTGTGATGTCATCATGTCTATATGGAGGAACTGTGTGATGTCATCATGTCTATATGGAGGAACTGTGTGATGTCATCATGTCTATATGGAGGAACTGTGTGATGTCATCATGTCTATATGGAGGAACTGTGTGATGTCATCATGTCTATATAGAGGAACTGTGTGATGTCATCATGTCTATATAGAGGGACTGTGTGATGTCATCATGTCTATATAGAGGAACTGTGTGATGTCATCATGTAAGTATGGATGAACTGTGTGATGTCATCATGTCTATATAGAGGAACTGTGTAATGTCATCATGTAAGTATGGATGAACTGTGTGATGTCATCATGTCTATATAGAGGAACTGTGTGATGTCATCATGTCTGCATAGAGGAACTGTGTGCTGTCATCATGTCTATATAGAGGAACTGTGTGATGTCATCATGTCTATATGGAGGAACTGTGTGATGTCATCATGTCTATATGGAGGAACTGTGTGATGTCATCATGTACATATAGAGGAACTGTGTGATGTCATCATGTCTATATAGAGGAACTGTGTGATGTCATCATGTCTATATAGAGGAACTGTGTGATGTCATCATGTCTATATGGAGGAACTGTGTGATGTCATCATGTCTATATGGAGGAACTGTGTGATGTCATCATGTCTATATAGAGGAACTGTGTGATGTCATCATGTCTATATAGAGGAACTGTGTGATGTCATCATGTACATATAGAGGAACTGTGTGATGTCATCATGTCTATATAGAGGAACTGTGTGATGTCATCATGTCTATATAGAGGAACTGTGTGATGTCATCATGTCTATATAGAGGAACTGTGTGATGTCATCATGTCTATATGGAGGAGCTGTGTGATGTCATCATGTACATATAAAGGAACTGTGTGATGTCATCATGTCTATATAGAGGAACTGTGTGATGTCATCATGTCTATATGGAGGAACAGTGTGATGTCATCATGTCCATATAAAGGAACTGTGTGATGTCATCATGTCTATATAGAGGAACTGTGTGATGTCATCATGTACATATAGAGGAACTGTGTGATGTCATCATGTCTATATGAAGGAACTGTGTGATGTCATCATGTCTATATGGAGGAACAGTGTGATGTCATCATGTCCATATAAAGGAACTGTGTGATGTCATCATGTACATATAGAGGAACTGTGTGATGTCATCATGTACATATAGAGGAACTGTGTGATGTCATCATGTACATATAAAGGAACTGTGTGATGTCATCATGTCTATATGAAGGAACTGTGTGATGTCATCATGTCTATATAGAGGAACTGTGTGATGTCATCATGTCTATATGGAGGAACTGTGTGATGTCATCATGTCTATATAGAGGAACTGTGTGATGTCATCATGTACATATGGAGGAACTGTGTGATGTCATCATGTCTATATGGAGGAACTGTGTGATGTCATCATGTCTATATGGAGGAACTGTGTGATGTCATCATGTCTATATGGAGGAACTGTGTGATGTCATCATGTCTATATAGAGGAACTGTGTGATGTCATCATGTCTATATAGAGGAACTGTGTGATGTCATCATGTCTATATGGAGGAACTGTGTGATGTCATCATGTACATATGGAGGAACTGTGTGATGTCATCATGTCTATATGGAGGAACTGTGTGATGTCATCATGTCTATATGGAGGAACTGTGTGATGTCATCATGTCTATATAGAGGAACTGTGTGATGTCATCATGTCTATATAGAGGAACTGTGTGATGTCATCATGTCTATATAGAGGAACTGTGTGATGTCATCATGTCCATATAAAGGAACTGTGTGATGTCATCATGTACATATAGAGGAACTGTGTGATGTCATCATGTCTATATGGAGGAACTGTGTGATGTCATCATGTCTATATGGAGGAACTGTGTGATGTCATCATGTCTATATAGAGGAACTGTGTGATGTCATCATGTCTATATAGAGGAACTGTGTGATGTCATCATGTCTATATGGAGGAGCTGTGTGATGTCATCATGTCTATATGGAGGAACAGTGTGATGTCATCATGTCCATATAGAGGAACTGTGTGATGTCATCATGTCTATATGGATGAATTGTGTGATGTCATCATGTCTATATGGAGGAACAGTGTGATGTCATCATGTCCATATAGAGGAACTGTGTGATGTCATCATGTCCATATAGAGGAACTGTGTGATGTCATCATGTCTATATGGAGGAACTGTGTGATGTCATCATGTCCATATAGAGGAACTGTGTGATGTCATCATGTCCATATAGAGGAACTGTGTGATGTCATCATGTCTATATAGAGGAACTGTGTGATGTCATCATGTCTGTATGGAGGAACTGCGTGATGTCATCATGTCTATATGGAGGAACTGTGTGATGTCATCATGTCTATATAGAGGAACTGTGTGATGTCATCATGTCTATATGGAGGAACTGTGTGATGTCATCATGTCTATATGAAGGAACTGTGTGATGTCATCATGTCTATATGAAGGAACTGTGTGATGTCATCATGTCTATATGAAGGAACTGTGTGATGTCATCATGTCTATATGAAGGAACTGTGTGATGTCATCATGTCTATATGGAGGAACAGTGTGATGTCATCATGTCCATATAAAGGAACTGTGTGATGTCATCATGTCTATATAGAGGAACTGTGTGATGTCATCATGTCTATATAGAGGGACTGTGTGATGTCATCATGTCTATATAGAGGAACTGTGTGATGTCATCATGTCTATATGAAGGAACTGTGTGATGTCATCATGTCTATACGAAGGAACTGTGTGATGTCATCATGTCCTTATAAAGGAACTGTGTGATGTCATCATGTCTATATGGAAGAACTGTGTGATGTCATCATGTCTATATGGAGGAACTGTGTGATGTCATCATGTCTATATAGAGGAACTGTGTGATGTCATCATGTCTATATAGAGGGACTGTGTGATGTCATCATGTCTATATAGAGGAACTGTGTGATGTCATCATGTAAGTATGGATGAACTGTGTGATGTCATCATGTCTATATAGAGGAACTGTGTGATGTCATCATGTAAGTATGGATGAACTGTGTGATGTCATCATGTCTATATAGAGGAACTGTGTGATGTCATCATGTCCACATAGAGGAACTGTGTGATGTCATCATGTCTATATAGAGGAACTGTGTGATGTCATCATGTCTATATGGAGGAACTGTGTGATGTCATCATGTCTATATGGAGGAACTGTGTGATGTCATCATGTCTATATGGAGGAACTGTGTGATGTCATCATGTCTATATAGAGGAACTGTGTGATGTCATCATGTCTATATAGAGGAACTGTGTGATGTCATCATGTCTATATAGAGGAACTGTGTGATGTCATCATGTCTATATAGAGGAACTGTGTGATGTCATCATGTCTATATGGAGGAACTGTGTGATGTCATCATGTCTATATGGAGGAGCTGTGTTATGTCATCATGTACATATAAAGGAACTGTGTGATGTCATCATGTCTATATGAAGGAACGGTGTGATGTCATCATGTCTATATAGAGGAACTGTGTGATGTCATCATGTCTATATGGAGGAACAGTGTGATGTCATCATGTCCATATAAAGGAACTGTGTGATGTCATCATGTCTATATAGAGGAACTGTGTGATGTCATCATGTACATATAGAGGAACTGTGTGATGTCATCATGTCTATATGAAGGAACTGTGTGATGTCATCATGTCTATATGGAGGAACAGTGTGATGTCATCATGTCCATATAAAGGAACTGTGTGATGTCATCATGTCTATATAGAGGAACTGTGTGATGTCATCATGTACATATAGAGGAACTGTGTGATGTCATCATGTCTATATGAAGGAACTGTGTGATGTCATCATGTCCATATAGATTAACTGTGTGATGTCATCATGTCTATATGGAGGAACTGTGTGATGTCATCATGTACATATGGAGGAACTGTGTGATGTCATCATGTCTATATGGAGGAACTGTGTGATGTCATCATGTCTATATGGAGGAACTGTGTGATGTCATCATGTCTATATAGAGGAACTGTGTGATGTCATCATGTCTATATAGAGGAACTGTGTGATGTCATCATGTCTATATAGAGGAACTGTGTGATGTCATCATGTCTATATGGAGGAACTGTGTGATGTCATCATGTCCATATAGAGGAACTGTGTGATGTCATCATGTCCATATAGAGGAACTGTGTGATGTCATCATGTCTATATAGAGGAACTGTGTGATGTCATCATGTCTGTATGGAGGAACTGCGTGATGTCATCATGTCTATATGGAGGAACTGTGTGATGTCATCATGTCTATATAGAGGAACTGTGTGATGTCATCATGTCTATATGGAGGAACTGTGTGATGTCATCATGTCCTTATAAAGGAACTGTGTGATGTCATCATGTCTATATAGAGGGACTGTGTGATGTCATCATGTCTATATAGAGGAACTGTGTGATGTCATCATGTCTATACGAAGGAACTGTGTGATGTCATCATGTCCTTATAAAGGAACTGTGTGATGTCATCATGTCTATATGGAAGAACTGTGTGATGTCATCATGTCTATATGGAGGAACTGTGTGATGTCATCATGTCTATATAGAGGAACTGTGTGATGTCATCATGTCTATATAGAGGGACTGTGTGATGTCATCATGTCTATATAGAGGAACTGTGTGATGTCATCATGTAAGTATGGATGAACTGTGTGATGTCATCATGTCTATATAGAGGAACTGTGTGATGTCATCATGTAAGTATGGATGAACTGTGTGATGTCATCATGTCTATATAGAGGAACTGTGTGATGTCATCATGTCTACATAGAGGAACTGTGTGATGTCATCATGTCTATATAGAGGAACTGTGTGATGTCATCATGTCTATATGGAGGAACTGTGTGATGTCATCATGTCTATATGGAGGAACTGTGTGATGTCATCATGTACATATAGAGGAACTGTGTGATGTCATCATGTCTATATAGAGGAACTGTGTGATGTCATCATGTCTATATAGAGGAACTGTGTGATGTCATCATGTCTATATGGAGGAACTGTGTGATGTCATCATGTCTATATGGAGGAGCTGTGTTATGTCATCATGTACATATAAAGGAACTGTGTGATGTCATCATGTCTATATAGAGGAACTGTGTGATGTCATCATGTCTATATGAAGGAACTGTGTGATGTCATCATGTCCATATAGAGGAACTGTGTGATGTCATCATGTCTATATAGAGGAACTGTGTGATGTTATCATGTCCATATAAAGGAACTGTGTGATGTCATCATGTCTATATGGAGGAACAGTGTGATGTCATCATGTCCATATAAAGGAACTGTGTGATGTCATCATGTCTATATAGAGGAACTGTGTGATGTCATCATGTACATATAGAGGAACTGTGTGATGTCATCATGTCTATATAGAGGAACTGTGTGATGTCATCATGTCTATATGGAGGAACTGTGTGATGTCATCATGTCTATATAGAGGAACTGTGTGATGTCATCATGTCTATATAGAGGAACTGTGTGATGTCATCATGTACATATGGAGGAACAGTGTGATGTCATCATGTCTATATGGAGGAACTGTGTGATGTCATCATGTCTATATGGAGGAACTGTGTGATGTCATCATGTCTATATAGAGGAACTGTGTGATGTCATCATGTCTATATAGAGGAACTGTGTGATGTCATCATGTCTATATGGAGGAACTGTGTGATGTCATCATGTACATATGGAGGAACTGTGTGATGTCATCATGTACATATGGAGGAACTGTGTGATGTCATCATGTCTATATAGAGGAACTGTGTGATGTCATCATGTCCATATAGAGGAACTGTGTGATGTCATCATGTCTATATAGAGGAACTGTGTGATGTCATCATGTCTGTATGGAGGAACTGTGTGATGTCATCATGTCCATATAGAGGAACTGTGTGATGTCATCATGTCTATATGGAGGAACTGTGTGATGTCATCATGTACATATGGAGGAACTGTGTGATGTCATCATGTCTATATGGAGGAACTGTGTGATGTCATCATGTCTATATAGAGGAACTGTGTGATGTCATCATGTCTATATGGAGGAACTGTGTGATGCCATCATGTCTATATAGAGGAACTGTGTGATGTCATCATGTCTATATAGAGGAACTGTGTGATGTCATCATGTCTATATAGAGGAACTGTGTGATGTCATCATGTCCATATAAAGGAACTGTGTGATGTCATCATGTACATATAGAGGAACTGTGTGATGTCATCATGTCTATATGGAGGAACTGTGTGATGTCATCATGTCTATATGGAGGAACTGTGTGATGTCATCATGTCTATATAGAGGAACTGTGTGATGTCATCATGTCTATATAGAGGAACTGTGTGATGTCATCATGTCTATATGGAGGAGCTGTGTGATGTCATCATGTCTATATGGAGGAACAGTGTGATGTCATCATGTCCATATAGAGGAACTGTGTGATGTCATCATGTCCATATAGAGGAACTGTGTGATGTCATCATGTCTATATGGATGAATTGTGTGATGTCATCATGTCTATATGGAGGAGCTGTGTGATGTCATCATGTCCATATAGAGGAACTGTGTGATGTCATCATGTCTATATAGAGGAACTGTGTGATGTAATCATGTCCATATGGAGGAACTGTGTGATGTCATCATGTCTATATAGAGGAACTGTGTGATGTCATCATGTCTATATAGAGGAACTGTGTGATGTCATCATGTCTATATGGAGGAACTGTGTGATGTCATCATGTCCATATAGAGGAACTGTGTGATGTCATCATGTCCATATAGAGGAACTGTGTGATGTCATCATGTCTATATAGAGGAACTGTGTGATGTCATCATGTCTGTATGGAGGAACTGCGTGATGTCATCATGTCTATATGGAGGAACTGTGTGATGTCATCATGTCTATATAGAGGAACTGTGTGATGTCATCATGTCTATATGGAGGAACTGTGTGATGTCATCATGTCTATATAGAGGAACTGTGTGATGTCATCATGTCTATATGGAGGAACTGTGTGATGTCATCATGTCCTTATAAAGGAACTGTGTGATGTCATCATGTCTATATAGAGGGACTGTGTGATGTCATCATGTCTATATAGAGGAACTGTGTGATGTCATCACGTCTATATGAAGGAACTGTGTGATGTCATCATGTCTATACGAAGGAACTGTGTGATGTCATCATGTCCTTATAAAGGAACTGTGTGATGTCATCATGTCTATATGGAGGAACTGTGTGATGTCATCATGTCTATATAGAGGAACTGTGTGATGTCATCATGTCTATATAGAGGGACTGTGTGATGTCATCATGTCTATATAGAGGAACTGTGTGATGTCATCATGTACATATGGAGGAACAGTGTGATGTCATCATGTCTATATGGAGGAACTGTGTGATGTCATCATGTCTATATGGAGGAACTGTGTGATGTCATCATGTCTATATAGAGGAACTGTGTGATGTCATCATGTCTATATGGAGGAACAGTGTGATGTCATCATGTCCATATAAAGGAACTGTGTGATGTCATCATGTCTATATAGAGGAACTGTGTGATGTCATCATGTACATATAGAGGAACTGTGTGATGTCATCATGTCTATATAGAGGAACTGTGTGATGTCATCATGTCTATATGGAGGAACTGTGTGATGTCATCATGTCTATATAGAGGAACTGTGTGATGTCATCATGTCTATATAGAGGAACTGTGTGATGTCATCATGTACATATGGAGGAACAGTGTGATGTCATCATGTCTATATGGAGGAACTGTGTGATGTCATCATGTCTATATGGAGGAACTGTGTGATGTCATCATGTCTATATAGAGGAACTGTGTGATGTCATCATGTCTATATAGAGGAACTGTGTGATGTCATCATGTCTATATGAAGGAACTGTGTGATGTCATCATGTCCATATAGAGGAACTGTGTGATGTCATCATGTCTATATAGAGGAACTGTGTGATGTTATCATGTCCATATAAAGGAACTGTGTGATGTCATCATGTCTATATGGAGGAACAGTGTGATGTCATCATGTCCATATAAAGGAACTGTGTGATGTCATCATGTCTATATAGAGGAACTGTGTGATGTCATCATGTACATATAGAGGAACTGTGTGATGTCATCATGTCTATATAGAGGAACTGTGTGATGTCATCATGTCTATATGGAGGAACTGTGTGATGTCATCATGTCTATATAGAGGAACTGTGTGATGTCATCATGTCTATATAGAGGAACTGTGTGATGTCATCATGTACATATGGAGGAACAGTGTGATGTCATCATGTCTATATAGAGGGACTGTGTGATGTCATCATGTCCATATAGAGGAACTGTGTGATGTCATCATGTCCATATAGAGGAACTGTGTGATGTCATCATGTCTATATAGAGGAACTGTGTGATGTCATCATGTCTATATGGAGGAACTGTGTGATGTCATCATGTCTATATGGAGGAACTGTGTGATGTCATCATGTCTATATAGAGGAACTGTGTGATGTCATCATGTCTATATAGAGGAACTGTGTGATGTCATCATGTCTATATGGAGGAACTGTGTGATGTCATCATGTACATATGGAGGAACTGTGTGATGTCATCATGTACATATGGAGGAACTGTGTGATGTCATCATGTCTATATAGAGGAACTGTGTGATGTCATCATGTCCATATAGAGGAACTGTGTGATGTCATCATGTCTATATAGAGGAACTGTGTGATGTCATCATGTCTGTATGGAGGAACTGTGTGATGTCATCATGTCCATATAGAGGAACTGTGTGATGTCATCATGTCTATATGGAGGAACTGTGTGATGTCATCATGTACATATGGAGGAACTGTGTGATGTCATCATGTCTATATGGAGGAACTGTGTGATGTCATCATGTCTATATAGAGGAACTGTGTGATGTCATCATGTCTATATGGAGGAACTGTGTGATGCCATCATGTCTATATAGAGGAACTGTGTGATGTCATCATGTCTATATAGAGGAACTGTGTGATGTCATCATGTCTATATAGAGGAACTGTGTGATGTCATCATGTCCATATAAAGGAACTGTGTGATGTCATCATGTACATATAGAGGAACTGTGTGATGTCATCATGTCTATATGGAGGAACTGTGTGATGTCATCATGTCTATATGGAGGAACTGTGTGATGTCATCATGTCTATATAGAGGAACTGTGTGATGTCATCATGTCTATATAGAGGAACTGTGTGATGTCATCATGTCTATATGGAGGAGCTGTGTGATGTCATCATGTCTATATGGAGGAACAGTGTGATGTCATCATGTCCATATAGAGGAACTGTGTGATGTCATCATGTCCATATAGAGGAACTGTGTGATGTCATCATGTCTATATGGATGAATTGTGTGATGTCATCATGTCTATATGGAGGAGCTGTGTGATGTCATCATGTCCATATAGAGGAACTGTGTGATGTCATCATGTCTATATAGAGGAACTGTGTGATGTAATCATGTCCATATGGAGGAACTGTGTGATGTCATCATGTCTATATAGAGGAACTGTGTGATGTCATCATGTCTATATAGAGGAACTGTGTGATGTCATCATGTCTATATGGAGGAACTGTGTGATGTCATCATGTCCATATAGAGGAACTGTGTGATGTCATCATGTCCATATAGAGGAACTGTGTGATGTCATCATGTCTATATAGAGGAACTGTGTGATGTCATCATGTCTGTATGGAGGAACTGCGTGATGTCATCATGTCTATATGGAGGAACTGTGTGATGTCATCATGTCTATATAGAGGAACTGTGTGATGTCATCATGTCTATATGGAGGAACTGTGTGATGTCATCATGTCTATATAGAGGAACTGTGTGATGTCATCATGTCTATATGGAGGAACTGTGTGATGTCATCATGTCCTTATAAAGGAACTGTGTGATGTCATCATGTCTATATAGAGGGACTGTGTGATGTCATCATGTCTATATAGAGGAACTGTGTGATGTCATCACGTCTATATGAAGGAACTGTGTGATGTCATCATGTCTATACGAAGGAACTGTGTGATGTCATCATGTCCTTATAAAGGAACTGTGTGATGTCATCATGTCTATATGGAGGAACTGTGTGATGTCATCATGTCTATATAGAGGAACTGTGTGATGTCATCATGTCTATATAGAGGGACTGTGTGATGTCATCATGTCTATATAGAGGAACTGTGTGATGTCATCATGTAAGTATGGATGAACTGTGTGATGTCATCATGTCTATATAGAGGAACTGTGTGATGTCATCATGTCTACATAGAGGAACTGTGTGATGTCATCATGTCTATATAGAGGAACTGTGTGATGTCATCATGTCTATATGGAGGAACTGTGTGATGTCATCATGTCTATATGGAGGAACTGTGTGATGTCATCATGTCTATATAGAGGAACTTTGTGATGTCATTATGTCCATATGAAGGAACTGTGTGATGTCATCATGTCTATATAGAAGAACTGTGTGATGTCATCATGTCTATATAGAAGAACTGTGTGATGTCATCATGTCTATATAGAGGAACTGTGTGATGTCATGTCTATATGGAGGAACTGTGTGATGTCATCATGTCTATATAGAGGAACTTTGTGATGTCATTATGTCCATATGAAGGAACTGTGTGATGTCATCATGTCTATATAGAAGAACTGTGTGATGTCATCATGTCTATATAGAAGAACTGTGTGAACTTATTCCTCTCTTCACCTACATTGTGGCCGTCTGATGGTTGTATATGTTGTGGATCCCCCTGATGTGTTCCCCTGATGTGTCCCCCTGATGTGTTCCCCTGATGTGTCCCCCTGATGTGTTCCCCTTGATGTGTTCCCCTGATGTGTCCCCCTGATGTGTTCCCCCTGATGTGTTCCCCTGATGTGTCCCCCTGATGTGTTCCCCTTGATGTGTTCCCCTGATGTGTCCCCCTGATGTGTTCCCCTGATGTGTCCCCCTGATGTGTCCCCTGATGTGTCCCCCTGATGTGTTCCCCTGATGTGTTCCCCTGATGTATTCCCCTGATGTGTCCCCCTGATGTGTTCCCCTGATGTGTTCCCCTTGATGTGTTCCCCTGATGTGTCCTCCTGATGTGTCCCCCTGATGTGTCCCCCTGATGTGTTCCCCTGATGTATTCCCCCTGATGTGTTCCCCTGATGTGTTCCCCTGATGTGTCCCCTGATGTGTCCCCCTGATGTGTTCCCCTGATGTGTCCCCCTGATGTATTCCCCCTGATATGTTCCCCCTGATGTGTTCCCCTGATGTGTTCCCCTGATGTATTCCCCCTGATGTATTCCCCCTGATGTGTCCCCTGATGTGTCCCCCTGATGTGTTCCCCTGATGTGTCCCCCTGATGTATTCCCCCTGATGTATTCCCCCTGATGTGTTCCCCTGATGTGTCCCCCTGATGTGTCCCCCTGATGTGTCCCCCTGATGTGTTCCCCTGATGTATTCCCCCTGATGTATTCCCCCTGATGTATTCCCCCTGATGTGTCCCCCTGATGTGTCCCCCTGATGTGTCCCCCTGATGTGTCCCCCTGATGTGCCCCCCTGATGTGTTCCCCCTGATGTGTTCCCCCTGATGTGTCCCCCTGATGTGTTCCCCTGATGTGTTCCCCTGATGTATTCCCCCTGATGTGTCCCCTGATGTGTCCCCCTGATGTGTTCCCCTGATGTATTCCCCCTGATGTGTTCCCCTGATGTATTCCCCCTGATGTATTCCCCCTGATGTGTTCCCCTGATGTGTCCCCCTGATGTGTCCCCCTGATGTGTCCCCCTGATGTGTTCCCCTGATGTGTTTCTTCTGATGTATTCCCCTGATGTGTCCCCCTGATGTGTTCCCCTGATGTGTTCCCCTGATGTATTCCCCTGATGTGTCCCCCTGATGTGTTCCCCTGATGTGTTCCCCTTGATGTATTCCCCTGATGTGTCCCCCTGATGTGTTCCCCCTGATGTATTCCCCTGATGTGCCCCCCTGATGTGTTCCCCCTGATGTATTCCCCTGATGTGTCCCCCTGATGTGTCCCCCTGATGTGTTCCCCTGATGTATTCCCCTGATGTGTCCCCCTGATGTGTCCCCCTGATGTGTTCCCCTGATGTATTCCCCCTGATGTGTTCCCCTGATGTGTCCCCCTGATGTGTTCCCCTGATGTGTTCCCCCTGATGTGTCCCCCTGATGTGTCCCCCTGATGTGTTCCCCTGATGTGTTCCCCCTGATGTGTCCCCCTGATGTGTCCCCCTGATGTGTTCCCCTGATGTATTCCCCCTGATGTGTCCCCCTGATGTGTTCCCCTGATGTATTCCCCCTGATGTATTCCCCCTGATGTATTCCCCCTGATGTGTTCCCCTGATGTGTTCCCCTGATGTGTCCCCCTGATGTGTCCCCCTGATGTGTTCCCCCTGATGTGTCCCCCTGATGTGTCCCCCTGATGTGTCCCCCTGATGTGTCCCCCTGATGTGTCCCCTGATGTGTCCCCCTGATGTTTCCCCCTGATGTGTTCCCCCTGATGTATTCCCCCTGATGTGTCCCCTGATGTGTCCCCCTGATGTGTCCCCCTGATGTGTCCCCCTGATGTATTCCCCCTGATGTGTCCCCTGATGTGTCCCCCTGATGTGCCCCCCTGATGTGTTCCCCTGATGTGTCCCCCTGATGTGTTCCCCTGATGTGTTCCCCTGATGTGTCCCCCTGATGTGTTCCCCTGATGTGTTCCCCTGATGTGTCCCCCTGATGTGTTCCCCCCGATGTGTTCCCCTGATGTGTTCCCCCTGATGTGTCCCCCTGATGTGTCCCCCTGATGTGTCCCCCCGATGTGTCCCCCTGATGTGTTCCCCCCGATGTGTTCCCCTGATGTGTTCCCCCTGATGTGTCCCCCTGATGTGTTCCCCTGATGTGTTCCCCTGATGTGTCCCCCTGATGTGTTCCCCTGATGTGTTCCCTTGATGTGTTCCCCTGATGTGTTCCCCCTGATGTGTCCCCCTGATGTGTTCCCCTGATGTGTCCCCCTGATGTCTTCCCTTGATGTGTTCCCCTGATGTGTCCCCCTGATGTGTTCCCCTGATGTGTTCCCCTGATGTGTCCCCCTGATGTGCCCCCCTGATGTGTTCCCCCTGATGTGTCCCCCTGATGTGCCCCCCTGATGTGTTCCCCCTGATGTATTCCCCCTGATGTGTCCCCATGATGTGTTCCCCTGATGTGTTCCCCTGATGTATTCCCCCTGATGTGTCCCCCTGATGTGTCCCCCTGATGTGTCCCCCTGATGTATTCCCCCTGATGTGTCCCCCTGATGTGTCCCCCTGATGTGTCCCCCTGATGTGTCCCCCTGATGTGTTCCCCCTGATGTGTTCCCCTGATGTGTCCCCCTGATGTGTCCCCCTGATGTGTCCCCCTGATGTGTCCCCCTGATGTGTTCCCCCTGATGTGTTCCCCTGATGTGTCCCCCTGATGTGTCCCCCTGATGTGTCCCCCTGATGTGTTCCCCTGATGTATTCCCCCTGATGTGTCCCCTGATGTGTCCCCCTGATGTATTCCCCTGATGTATTCCCCCTGATGTGTCCCCCTGATGTGTCCCCCTGATGTGTCCCCCTGATGTGTCCCCCTGATGTATTCCCCCTGATGTGTCCCCCTGATGTGTCCCCCTGATGTGTTCCCCTGATGTATTCCCCCTGATGTGTCCCCCTGATGTGTTCCCCTGATGTGTTCCCCTGATGTGTCCCCTGATGTGTTCCCCTGATGTGTTCCCCCTGATGTGTTCCCCTGAGGTATTCCCCCTGATGTGTTCCCCTGATGTGTTCCCCCTGATGTGTTCCCCTGATGTATTCCCCCTGATGTGTTCCCCTGATGTATTCCCCCTGATGTGTCCCCTGATGTGTTCCCCTGATGTGTTCCCCCTGATGTGTTCCCCTGATGTATTCCCCCTGATGTGTTCCCCTGATGTGTTCCCCCTGATGTGTTCCCCTGATGTATTCCCCCTGATGTATTCCCCCTGATGTGTTCCCCTGATGTATTCCCCTGATGTGTCCCCCTGATGTGTCCCCCTGATGTATTCCCCCTGATGTGTCCCCCTGATGTGTCCCCCTGATGTGTTCCCCCTGATGTGTTCCCCTGATGTGTCCCCCTGATGTGTTCCCCTGATGTATTCCCCCTGATGTGTCCCCCTGATGTGTTCCCCTGATGTGTCCCCCTGATGTGTTCCCCCTGATGTGTTCCCCTGATGTGTCCCCCTGATGTATTCCCCCTGATGTGTTCCCCCTGATGTGTTCCCCTGATGTGTCCCCCTGATGTGTTCCCCTGATGTATTCCCCCTGATGTGTCCCCCTGATGTGTTCCCCTGATGTGTCCCCCTGATGTGTCCCCTGATGTGTTCCCCTGATGTGTCCCCCTGATGTATTCCCCCTGATGTGTTCCCCTGATGTGTCCCCCTGATGTGTCCCCCTGATGTGTTCCCCTGATGTATTCCCCTGATGTATTCCCCCTGATGTGTTCCCCCTGATGTGTTCCCCCTGATGTGTTCCCCTGATGTATTCCCCCTGATGTGTCCCCCTGATGTGTTCCCCTGATGTGTCCCCCTGATGTATTCCCCCTGATGTGTTCCCCTGATGTCTTCCCTTGATGTGTTCCCCTGATGTGTCCCCCTGATGTGTTCCCCTGATGTGTTCCCCCTGATGTGTTCCCCTGATGTGTCCCCCTGATGTGTCCCCCTGATGTGTTCCCCCTGATGTCTTCCCTTGATGTGTTCCCCTGATGTGTCCCCCTGATGTGTCCCCCTGATGTGTTCCCCTGATGTGTTCCCCCTGATGTGTTCCCCTGATGTGTTCCCCTGATGTGTCCCCCTGATGTGTTCCCCTGATGTGTTCCCCTGATGTGTCCCCCTGATGTGTTCCCCTGATGTGTTCCCCTGATGTATTCCCCCTGATGTGTTCCCCTGATGTGTTCCCCTGATGTGTCCCCCTGATGTGTTCCCCTGATGTATTCCCCCTGATGTGTCCCCCTGATGTGTCCCCCTGATGTGTCCCCCTGATGTGTTCCCCTGATGTGTTCCCCCTGATGTATTCCCCTGATGTATTCCCCCTGATGTGTCCCCCTGATGTGCCCCCCTGATGTGTTCCCCCTGATGTATTCCCCCTGATGTGTCCCCCTGATGTGTTCCCCTGATGTGTCCCCCTGATGTGTCCCCCTGATGTGTCCCCCTGATGTGTTCCCCCTGATGTGTCCCCCTGATGTATTCCCCTGATGTGTCCCCCTGATGTGTTCCCCTGATGTGTTCCCCTGATGTGTCCCCCTGATGTGTCCCCCTGATGTGTCCCCCTGATGTGTTCCCCTGATGTGTTCCCCTGATGTGTCCCCCTGATGTGTTCCCCCTGATGTGTCCCCCTGATGTGTTCCCCTGATGTGTTCCCCTGATGTGTCCCCCTGATGTGTCCCCCTGATGTGTTCCCCTGATGTGTTCCCCCTGATGTGTTCCCCTGATGTGTCCCCCTGATGTGTTCCCCTTATGTATTCCCCCTGATGTGTCCCCCTGATGTGTTCCCCCCGATGTGTTCCCCTGATGTGTCCCCCTGATGTGTTCCCCTGATGTATTCCCCCTGATGTGTCCCCCTGATGTGTCCCCCTGATGTGTCCCCCTGATGTGTTCCCCTGATGTGTCCCCCTGATGTGTCCCCCTGATGTGTTCCCCTGATGTATTCCCCTGATGTGTCCCCCTGATGTGTTCCCCTGATGTGTTCCCCCTGATGTGTTCCCCAATGTGTTTCCCCCATGTGTTTCCCCTTTGTGTTTCCCCAATGTGTTTCCCCAATGTGTTTCCCCCATGTGTTCCCCCAATGTGTTTCCCCCATGTGTTCCCCCTTTGTGTTTTCCCCATGTGTTTCCCCTTTGTGTTTCCCCCATGTGTTCCCCCTGATGTGTTCCCCAATGTGTTTCCCCCATGTGTTCCCCCTGATGTGTTCCCCAATGTGTTTCCCCCATGTGTTCCCCCTGATGTGTTCCCCAATGTTTTTCCCCCATGTGTTCCCCCAATGTGTTTCCCCCATGTGTTCCCCCTTTGTGTTCCCCCTTTGTGTTTCCCCCATGTGTTCCCCCAATGTGTTTCCCCCATGTGTTCCCCCTTTGTGTTTCCCCCATGTGTTCCCCCTTTGTGTTTCCCCTATGTGTTTCCCCTTTGTGTTTCCCCCATGTGTTCCCCCTGATGTGTTCCCCAATGTGTTTCCCCCATGTGTTTCCCCTTTGTGTTTCCCCAATGTGTTTCCCCAATGTGTTTCCCCCATGTGTTCCCCCAATGTGTTTCCCCCATGTGTTCCCCCTTTGTGTTTTCCCCATGTGTTTCCCCTTTGTGTTCCCCCTTTGTGTTCCCCCTTTGTGTTTCCCCATGTGTTCCCCCAATGTGTTTTCCCCTTTGTGTTTCCCCCATGTGTTCCCCCAATGTGTTTTCCCCTTTGTGTTTCCCCCATGTGTTCCCCCAATGTGTTTCCCCTATGTGTTTCCCCTTTGTGTTTCCCCAATGTGTTTCCCCCATGTGTTCCCCCTTTGTGTTCCCCCATGTGTTCCCCATTTGTGTTTCCCCCATGTGTTCCCCCAATGTGTTTCCCCCATGTGTTCCCCCTTTGTGTTTCCCCCATGTGTTCCCCCAATGTGTTTCCCCCATGTGTTCCCCCTTTGTGTTTCCCCCATGTGTTCCCCCTTTGTGTTTCCCCAATGTGTTTCCCCAATGTGTTTCCCCCATGTGTTCCCCCAATGTGTTTTCCCCATGTGTTCCCCCTTTGTGTTTCCCCCATGTGTTTCCCCTTTGTGTTTCCCCAATGTGTTTCCCCCATGTGTTCCCCCAATGTGTTTTCCCCATGTGTCCCCCCTTTGTGTTTCCCCCATGTGTTCCCCCTTTGTGTTTCCCCCATGTGTTCCCCCTTTGTGTTTCCCCCATGTGTTCCCCCTTTGTGTTTCCCCCATGTGTTTCCCCTTTGTGTTTCCCCCATGTGTTCCCCCTTTGTGTTTCCCCCATGTGTTTCCCCCATGTGTTTCCCCAATGTGTTTCCCCCATGTGTTCCCCCAATGTGTTTTCCCCATGTGTTCCCCCTTTGTGTTTCCCCCATGTGTTCCCCCTTTGTGTTTCCCTCATGTGTTCCCCCTTTGTGTTTCCCCCATGTGTTCCCCCTTTGTGTTTCCCCCATGTGTTTCCCCTTTGTGTTTCCCCCATGTGTTTCCCCTTTGTGTTTCCCCCATGTGTTCCCCCTTTGTGTTTCCCCCATGTGTTTCCCCTTTGTGTTTCCCCCATGTGTTTCCCCTTTGTGTTTCCCCCATGTGTTTCCCCTTTGTGTTTCCCCCATGTGTTCCCCCTTTGTGTTTCCCCCATGTGTTCCCCCTTTGTGTTTCCCCCATGTGTTTCCCCTTTGTGTTTCCCCCATGTGTTCCCCCAATGTGTTTCCCCCATGTGTTCCCCCAATGTGTTTCCCCCATGTGTTCCCCCTTTGTGTTTCCCCCATGTGTTCCCCCTTTGTGTTTCCCCCATGTGTTCCCCCAATGTGTTTCCCCCATGTGTTCCCCCAATGTGTTTCCCCCATGTGTTCCCCCAATGTGTTTCCCCCATTTGTTTCCCCTTTGTGTTTCCCCCATGTGTTTCCCCTTTGTGTTTCCCCCATGTGTTCCCCCTTTGTGTTTCCCCCATGTGTTTCCCCTTTGTGTTTCCCCCATGTGTTTCCCCAATGTGTTTCCCCCATGTGTTCCCCCTTTGTGTTTCCCCCATGTGTTTCCCCTTTGTGTTTCCCCCATGTGTTTCCCCTTTGTGTTTCCCCCATGTGTTCCCCCTTTGTGTTTCCCCCATGTGTTCCCCCAATGTGTTTCCCCCATGTGTTCCCCCAATGTGTTTCCCTCATGTGTTCCCCCAATGTGTTTCCCCCATGTGTTCCCCCTTTGTGTTTCCCCCATGTGTTCCCCCAATGTGTTTCTCACATGTGTTCCCCCAATGTGTTTCCCCCATGTGTTCCCCCAATGTGTTTCCCCCATGTGTTCCCCCTTTGTGTTTCCCCCATGTGTTCCCCCAATGTGTTTCCCCCATGTGTTCCCCCAATGTGTTTCCCCCATGTGTTCCCCCAATGTGTTTCCCCCATGTGTTCCCCCAATGTGTTTCCCCCATGTGTTCCCCCAATGTGTTTCCCCCATGTGTTCCCCCAATGTGTTTCCCCATGTGTTCCCCCAATGTGTTTCCCCCATGTGTTCCCCCTTTGTGTTTCCCCCATGTGTTCCCCCTTTGTGTTTCCCCCATGTGTTCCCCCAATGTGTTTCCCCCATGTTTTCCCCCAATGTGTTTCCCCCATGTGTTCCCCCAATGTGTTTCCCCCATGTGTTCCCCCAATGTGTTTCCCCCATGTGTTCCCCCAATGTGTTTCCCCCAATGTGTTCCCCCCATGTGTTCCCCCAATGTGTTTCCCCCATGTGTTCCCCCTTTGTGTTTCCCCCATGTGTTCCCCCTTTGTGTTTCCCCCATGTGTTCCCCCAATGTGTTTCCCCCATGTGTTCCCCCAATGTGTTTCCCCCATGTGTTCCCCCAATGTGTTTCCCCCATGTGTTCCCCCAATGTGTTTCCCCCATGTGTTCCCCCAATGTGTTTCCCCCATGTGTTCCCCCAATGTGTTTCCCCCATGTGTTCCCCCTTTGTGTTTCCCCCATGTGTTCCCCCTTTGTGTTTCCCCCATGTGTTCCCCCAATGTGTTTCCCCCATGTGTTCCCCCAATGTGTTTCCCCCATGTGTTCCCCCAATGTGTTTCCCCCATGTGTTCCCCCTTTGTGTTTCCCCCATGTGTTCCCCCTTTGTGTTTCCCCCATGTGTTCCCCCAATGTGTTTCCCCCATGTGTTCCCCCAATGTGTTTCCCCCATGTGTTCCCCCAATGTGTTTCCCCCATGTGTTCCTGAACCAGTTGTGTAAGAATCCAGGTAGAAGCCAATTGTGAATTCAATCTGATTCCGATGATGGATCCGAAGCTTCTATCACGTGAATCAATTGTCTCTGACGTAAATGCGTCTTATGATAATTACAGGCTCCGCCCACCATGACTTCATCTCCAGAATTAACCCCTTTATCCCCATGGGCAGAATCCTGTGAGGAACCTTATTCTCCACTGACATTTTAGGAGGTTCCGGCGCGTTCCCTCCATGTTCCTCTATTTGGTCATAAGATTCCCGAGAACCGGCACAACCCTCCTGTATGAGTGATTGGGGTTGTTGGGCTTTCTGAGCAGCTTACTGACACCAGAACATAAGCAGATCCTCAAAGTGCGGCCCCCGATGGCCCCTCACATGTTGTGTTAGATACGTGTTGTGTTAGATACATGTTGTGTTAAATACATGTTGTGTTAGATACATGTTGTGTTAGATACGTGTTGTGTTGTGTTAGATACGTGTTGTGTTAGATACGTGTTGTGTTAGATACGCGTTGTGTTAGATATGTGTTGTGTTGTGTTAGATACATGTTGTGTTAGATACGTGTTGTGTTAGATACGCGTTGTGTTAGATATGTGTTGTGTTGTGTTAGATACGTGTTGTGTTAGATACGTGTTGTGTTAGATACGTGTTGTGTTAGATACGTGTTGTGTTAGATACACGTTGTGTTAGATATATGTTGTGTTGTGTTAGATACGTGTTGTGTTAGATACGTGTTGTGTTAGATACGTGTTGTGTCAGATACATGTTGTGTTAGATACGTGTTGTGTCAGATACGTGTTGTGTCAGATACGTGTTGTGTTAGATACGTGTTGAGTTAGATACGTGTTGTGTCAGATACATGTTGTGTTAGATACGTGTTGTGTTAGATACATGTTGTGTCAGATACGTGTTGTGTCAGATATATGTTGTGTTAGATACATGTTGTGTCAGATACGTGTTGTGTCAGATACGTGTTGTGTTAGATACGTGTTGTGTTAGATACGTGTTGTGTCAGATACGTGTTGTGTTGTGTTAGATACATGTTGTGTTAGATACGTGTTGTGTCAGATACATATTGTGTTAGATACGTGTTGTGTCAGATACATGTTGTGTCAGATACGTGTTGTGTCAGATACGTGTTGTGTCAGATACGTGTTGTGTCAGATACGTGTTGTGTCAGATACGTGTTGTGTCAGATACGTGTTGTGTCAGATACGTGTTGTGTCAGATACGTGTTGTGTCAGATACGTGTTGTGTCAGATACGTGTTGTGTTAGATACGTGTTGTGTTGTGTTAGATACTTGTTGTGTTAAATACATGTTGTGTCAGATACGTGTTGTGTTGTGTCAGATACGTGTTGTGTCAGATACGTGTTGTGTCAGATACGTGTTGTGTCAGATACGTGTTGTGTCAGATACGTGTTGTGTTAGATACGTTTTGTGTCAGATACGTGTTGTGTCAGATACGTGTTGTGTCAGATACGTGTTGTGTTAGATACGTGTTGTGTTGTGTTAGATACTTGTTGTGTTAAATACATGTTGTGTCAGATACGTGTCGTGTTGTGTTAGATACGTGTTGTGTTAGATACGTGTTGTGTCAGATACGTGTTGTGTTGTGTTAGATACATGTTGTGTTAGATACGTGTTGTGTCAGATACATGTTGTGTTAGATACGTGTTGTGTCAGATACGTGTTGTGTCAGATACGTGTTGTGTTAGATACGTGTTGTGTTAGGTACGTGTTGTGTCAGATATGTGTTGTGTTAGATACTTGTATTATGTTAGATACGTGTTGTGTTAGATACGTGTTGTGTTAGACCGTACCAATGCTTTATAAAGGGGGAGTATTATACACTATAGACCGTACCAATGCTTTATAAAGGGGGAGTATTATACACTATAGACCGTACCAATGCTTTATAAAGGGGGAGTATTATACACTATAGACCGTACCAATGCTTTATAAAGGGGGAGTATTATACACTATAGACTGTACCAATGCTTTATAAAGGGGAAGTATTATACACTATAGACCGTACCAATGCTTTATAAAGGGGGAGTATTATACACTATAGACTGTACCAATGCTTTATAAAGGGGGAGTATTATACACTATAGACTGTACCAATGCTTTATAAAGGGGGAGTATTATACACTATAGACTGTACCAATGCTTTATAAAGGGGGAGTATTATACACTATAGACTGTACCAATGCTTTATAAAGGGGGAGTATTATACACTATAGACTGTACCAATGCTTTATAAAGGGGGAGTATTATACACTATAGACTGTACCAATGCTTTATAAAGGGGGAGTATTATACACTATAGACTGTACCAATGCTTTATAAAGGGGGAGTATTATACACTATAGACTGTACCAATGCTTTATAAAGGGGGAGTATTATACACTATAGACTGTACCAATGCTTTATAAAGGGGGAGTATTATACACTATAGACTGTACCAATGCTTTATAAAGGGGGAGTATTATAGACTATAGACTGTACCAATGCTTTATAAAGGGGGAGCATTATACACAATAGACTGTACCAATGCTTTATAAAGGGGGAGTATTATACACTATAGACTGTACCAATGCTTTATAAAGGGGGAGTATTATACACTATAGACTGTACCAATGCTTTATAAAGGGGGAGTATTATACACTATAGACTGTACCAATGCTTTATAAAGGGGGAGTATTATACACTATAGACTGTACCAATGCTTTATAAAGGGGGAGTATTATACACTATAGACTGTACCAATGCTTTATAAAGGGGGAGTATTATACACTATAGACTGTACCAATGCTTTATAAAGGGGGAGTATTATACACTATAGACTGTACCAATGCTTTATAAAGGGGGAGTATTATACACTATAGACTGTACCAATGCTTTATAAAGGGGGAGTATTATACACTATAGACTGTACCAATGCTTTATAAAGGGGGAGTATTATACACTCTAGACTGTACCAATGCTTTATAAAGGGGGAGTATTATACACTCTAGACTTTACCAATGCTTTATAAAGGGGGAGTATTATACACTATAGACTGTACCAATGCTTTATAAAGGGGGAGTATTATACACTATAGACTGTACCAATGCTTTATAAAGGGGGAGTATTATACACTATAGACTGTACCAATGCTTTATAAAGGGGGAGTATTATACACTATAGACTGTACCAATGCTTTATAAAGGGGGAGTATTATACACTATAGACTGTACCAATGCTTTATAAAGGGGGAGTATTATACACTATAGACTGTACCAATGCTTTATAAAGGGGGAGTATTATACACTATAGACTGTACCAATGCTTTATAAAGGGGGAGTATTATACACTATAGACTGTACCAATGCTTTATAAAGGGGGAGTATTATACACTATAGACTGTACCAATGCTTTATAAAGGGGGAGTATTATACACTATAGACTGTACCAATGCTTTATAAAGGGGGAGTATTATACACTATAGACTGTACCAATGCTTTATAAAGGGGGAGTATTATACACTATAGACTGTACCAATGCTTTATAAAGGGGGAGTATTATACACTATAGACTGTACCAATGCTTTATAAAGGGGGAGTATTATACACTATAGACTGTACCAATGCTTTATAAAGGGGGAGTATTATACACTATAGACTGTACCAATGCTTTATAAAGGGGGAGTATTATACACTATAGACTGTACCAATGCTTTATAAAGGGGGAGTATTATACACTATAGACTGTACCAATGCTTTATAAAGGGGGAGTATTATAGACTATAGACTGTACCAATGCTTTATAAAGGGGGAGTATTATACACTATAGACTGTACCAATGCTTTATAAAGGGGGAGTATTATACACTATAGACTGTACCAATGCTTTATAAAGGGGGAGTATTATACACTATAGACTGTACCAATGCTTTATAAAGGGGGAGTATTATACACTATAGACTGTACCAATGCTTTATAAAGGGGGAGTATTATACACTATAGACTGTACCAATGCTTTATAAAGGGGGAGTATTATACACTATAGACTGTACCAATGCTTTATAAAGGGGGAGTATTATACACTATAGACTGTACCAATGCTTTATAAAGGGGGAGTATTATACACTATAGACTGTACCAATGCTTTATAAAGGGGGAGTATTATACACTATAGACTGTACCAATGCTTTATAAAGGGGGAGTATTATACACTATAGACTGTACCAATGCTTTATAAAGGGGGAGTATTATACACTATAGACTGTACCAATGCTTTATAAAGGAGGAGTATTATACACTATAGACTGTACCAATGCTTTATGAAGGGGGAGTATTATACACTATAGACTGTACCAATGCTTTATAAAGGGGGAGTATTATACACTATAGACTGTACCAATGCTTTATAAAGGGGGAGTATTATGTCCCTGTCCCTTGAGTCCAGGCCTCTTTTGATACATGACAATATCCGACAATAGATACGTGTTGTGTTAGATACGTGTTGTGTCAGATACGTGTTGTGTCAGATACGTGTTGTGTTAGATACGTGTTGTGTTGTGTTGTATCAGATACGTGTTGTGTCAGATATGTGTTGTGTTGTGTTAGATACGTGCTGTGTTAGATACGTGTTGTGTTGTATCAGATACTTGTTGTGTTAGATACGTGTTGTGTTAGATACATGTTGTGTTAGATACGTGTTGTGTTGTGTTAGATACGTGTTGTGTTAGATACGTGTTGTGTCAGATACGTGTTGTGTTAGATATGTGTTGTGTTAGATACGTGTTGTGTCAGATACTTGTTGTGTTGTGTTAGATACGTGTTGTGTTAGATACGTGTTGTGTCAGATATGTGTTGTGTTGTGTTAGATACATGTGTCAGATACGTGTTGTGTTGTGTTTAATACATGTTGTGTTAGATACGTGTTGTGTTGTGTTAGATACATGTTGTGTTAGATACATGTTGTGTTAGATACGTGTTGTGTTGTGTTAGATACGTGTTGTGTTAGATACGTGTTGTGTCAGATACGTGTTGTGTTAGATATGTGTTGTGTTAGATACGTGTTGTGTCAGATACTTGTTGTGTTGTGTTAGATACGTGTTGTGTTAGATACGTGTTGTGTCAGATATGTGTTGTGTTGTGTTAGATACATGTGTCAGATACGTGTTGTGTTGTGTTTAATACGTGTTGTGTTAGATACGTGTTGTGTTGTGTTAGATACATGTTGTGTTAGATACGTGTTGTGTTAGATACGTGTTGTGTTAGATACGTGTTGTGTTAGATACGTGTTGTGTTGTGTTAGATACATGTTGTGTTAGATACGTGTTGTGTTAGATACGTGTTGTGTTAGATACCCTGAACAGTAAATATATGACCAGTCTGGTTGATGGGAATTCATAGTAATATTGTGGCCCCTGTATATGATATACCAGTGGTCTCCGAACCATTATAGATATGAGATAGATAGATATGATATAGATAGATATGAGATAGATAGATAGATATGAGATAGATAGATAGATATGAGATAGATAGATAGATAGATATGAGATAGATAGATAGATATGAGATAGATAGATATGAGATAGATAGATATGAGATAGATAGATATGAGATAGATAGATAGATATGAGATAGATAGATAGATATGAGATAGATAGATATGAGATAGATAGATAGATATGAGATAGATAGATATGAGATAGATATGAGATAGATAGATATGAGATAGATAGATAGATATGAGATAGATAGATATGAGATAGATAGATATGAGATAGATAGATATGAGATAGATATGAGATAGATAGATATGAGATAGATAGATATGAGATAGATAGATAGATATGAGATAGATAGATGTGAGATAGATAGATAGATATGAGATAGATAGATATGAGATAGATAGATATGAGATAGATAGATATGAGATGGATAGATATGAGATAGATAGATAGATATGAGATAGATAGATATGAGATAGATAGATATGAGATAGATAGATATGAGATGGATAGATATGAGATAGATAGATAGATATGATATAGATAGATATGAGATAGATAGATAGATATGAGATAGATAGATATGAGATAGATAGATAGATAGATATGAGATAGATAGATATGAGATAGATAGATATGAGATAGATAGATATGAGATGGATAGATATGAGATAGATATGAGATAGATAGATATGAGATAGATAGATATGAGATAGATATGAGATAGATAGATATGAGATAGATAGATATGAGATAGATAGATATGAGATAGATATGAGATAGATAGATATGAGATAGATATGAGATAGATAGATAGATATGAGATAGATAGATATGAGATAGATAGATATGAGATAGATAGATAGATAGATAGATAGATATGAGATAGATAGATATGAGATAGATAGATAGATATGAGATAGATAGATATGAGATGGATAGATATGAGATAGATATGAGATAGATAGATATGAGATAGATAGATAGATATGAGATAGATAGATAGATATGAGATAGATAGATATGAGATAGATAGATAGATATGAGATAGATAGATATGAGATGGATAGATATGAGATAGATATGAGATAGATAGATATGAGATAGATAGATAGATATGAGATAGATAGATAGATATGAGATAGATAGATATGAGATAGATAGATAGATATGAGATAGATAGATATGAGATAGATAGATAGATATGAGATAGATAGATATGAGATGGATAGATATGAGATAGATATGAGATAGATAGATATGAGATAGATAGATATGAGATAGATAGATAGATAGATAGATATGAGATAGATAGATATGAGATAGATAGATAGATATGAGATAGATAGATAGATATGAGATAGATATGAGATAGATAGCTAGATATATAGATAGATAGATAGATAGATATGAGATAGATAGATATGAGATAGATAGATATGAGACAGATAGATATGAGATTGATAGATAGATATGAGAGAGATAGATATGAGATAGATAGATAAGAGATAGATAGATTATACACTATAGACTGTACCAATGCTTTATAAAGGGGGAGTATTATACACTATAGACTGTACCAATGCTTTATAAAGGGGGAGTATTATACACTATAGACTGTACCAATGCTTTATAAAGGGGGAGTATTATACACAATAGACTGTACCAATGCTTTATAAAGGGGGAGTATTATACACTATAGACTGTACCAATGCTTTATAAAGGGGGAGTATTATACACTATAGACTGTACCAATGCTTTATAAAGGGGGAGTATTATACACTATAGACTGTACCAATGCTTTATAAAGGGGGAGTATTATACACTATAGACTGTACCAATGCTTTATAAAGGGGGAGTATTATACACTATAGACTGTACCAATGCTTTATAAAGGGGGAGTATTA
Organism: Hyla sarda; assembly: GCF_029499605.1. Classification (NCBI taxonomy): domain Eukaryota; kingdom Metazoa; phylum Chordata; class Amphibia; order Anura; family Hylidae; genus Hyla; species Hyla sarda. The sequence goes on from NW_026611017.1 coordinate 71,828, forward strand.
TACACTATAGACTGTACCAATGCTTTATAAAGGGGGAGTATTATACACTATAGACTGTACCAATGCTTTATAAAGGGGGAGTATTATACACTATAGACTGTACCAATGCTTTATAAAGGGGGAGTATTATACACTATAGACTGTACCAATGCTTTATAAAGGGGGAGTATTATACACTATAGACTGTACCAATGCTTTATCTGTACCAATGCTTTATAAAGGGGGAGTATTATACACTATAGACTGTACCAATGCTTTATAAAGGGGGAGTATTATACACTATAGACTGTACCAATGCTTTATAAAGGGGGAGTATTATACACTATAGACTGTACCAATGCTTTATAAAGGGGGAGTATTATACACTATAGACTGTACCAATGCTTTATAAAGGGGGAGTATTATACACTATAGACTGTACCAATGCTTTATAAAGGGGGAGTATTATACACTATAGACTGTACCAATGATTTATAAAGGGGGAGTATTATACACTATAGACTGTACCAATGCTTTATAAAGGGGGAGTATTATACACTATAGACTGTACCAATGATTTATAAAGGGGGAGTATTATAGACTATAGACTGTACCAATGCTTTATAAAGGGGGAGTATTATATACTATAGACTGTACCAATGCTTTATAAAGGGGAGTATTATACACTATAGACTGTACCAATGCTTTATAAAGGGGGAGTATTATACACTATAGACTGTACCAATGCTTTATAAAGGGGGAGTATTATACACTATAGACCGTACCAATGCTTTATAAAGGGGGAGTATTATACACTATAGACTGTACCAATGCTTTATAAAGGGGGAGTATTATACACTATAGACTGTACCAATGCTTTATAAAGGGGGAGTATTATACACTATAGACTGTACCAATGCTTTATAAAGGGGGAGTATTATACACTATAGACTGTACCAATGCTTTATAAAGGGGGAGTATTATACACTATAGACTGTACCAATGCTTTATAAAGGGGGAGTATTATAGACTATAGACTGTACCAATGCTTTATAAAGGGGAAGTATTATACACTATAGACTGTACCAATGCTTTATAAAGGGGGAGTATTATACACTATAGACTGTACCAATGCTTTATAAAGGGGGAGTATTATACACTATAGACTGTACCAATGCTTTATAAAGGGGGAGTATTATACACTATAGACTGTACCAATGCTTTATAAAGGGGGAGTATTATACACTATAGACTGTACCAATGCTTTATAAAGGGGGAGTATTATACACTATAGACTGTACCAATGCTTTATAAAGGGGGAGTATTATACACTATAGACTGTACCAATGCTTTATAAAGGGGGAGTATTATACACTATAGACTGTACCAATGCTTTATAAAGGGGGAGTATTATGTCCCTGTCCCTTGAGTCCAGGCCTCTTTTGATACATGACAATATCCGACAATAGATACGTGTTGTGTTAGATACGTGTTGTGTTAGATACGTGTTGTGTTAGATACGTGTTGTGTCAGATATGTGTTGTGTCAGATACGTGTTGTGTCAGATACGTGTTGTATTAGATACGTGTTGTGTCAGATACGTGTTGTGTCAGATACGTGTTGTGTCAGATACGTGTTGTATTAGATACGTGTTGTGTCAGATACGTGTTGTGTCAGATACGTGTTGTGTTAGATACGTGTTGTGTCAGATACGTGTTGTGTCAGATACGTGTTGTGTCAGATACGTGTTGTGTTAGATACGTGTTGTGTTGTGTCAGATACGTGTTGTGTTAGATACGTGTTGTGTCAGATACGTGTTGTGTCAGATACGTGTTGTGTTAGATACGTGTTGTGTTAGATACGTGTTGTGTTGTGTTGTGTCAGATACGTGTTGTGTCAGATACGTGTTGTGTTAGATACGTGTTGTGTTAGATACGTGTTGTGTCAGATACGTGTTGTGTCAGATATGTGTTGTGTTGTGTTAGATACGTGTTGTGTTAGATACGTGTTGTGTTGTATCAGATACTTGTTGTGTTAGATACGTGTTGTGTTAGATACGTGTTGTGTTAGATACGTGTTGTGTCAGATACGTGTTGTGTCAGATACGTGTTGTGTTAGATACGTGTTGTGTCAGATACGTGTTGTGTTAGATATGTGTTGTGTTAGATACGTGTTGTGTTAGATACGTGTTGTATCAGATACTTGTTGTGTTAGATACGTGTTGTGTTAGATACGTGTTGTGTTAGATACGTGTTGTGTCAGATACGTGTTGTGTTAGATACGTGTTGTGTTGTATCAGATACTTGTTGTGTTAGATACATGTTGTGTTAGATACGTGTTGTGTTAGATACGTGTTGTGTTAGATACGTGTTGTGTCAGATACGTGTTGTGTTAGATATGTGTTGTGTTAGATACGTGTTGTGTTAGATACGTGTTGTATCAGATACTTGTTGTGTTAGATACGTGTTGTGTTAGATACGTGTTGTGTTAGATACGTGTTGTGTCAGATACGTGTTGTGTTGTGTTGTGTTAGATATGTGTTGTGTCAGATACTTGTTGTGTTAGATACATGTTGTGTTAGATACGTGTTGTGTTAGATACGTGTTGTGTTAGATACGTGTTGTGTCAGATACGTGTTGTGTTAGATATGTGTTGTGTTAGATACGTGTTGTGTTAGATACGTGTTGTATCAGATACTTGTTGTGTTAGATACGTGTTGTGTTAGATACGTGTTGTGTTAGATACGTGTTGTGTCAGATACTTGTTGTGTTGTGTTAGATACGTGTTGTGTCAGATATGTGTTGTGTTAGATACATGTGTCAGATACGTGTTGTGTTGTGTTTAATACGTGTTGTGTTAGATACGTGTTGTGTTGTGTTAGATACATGTTGTGTTAGATACGTGTTGTGTTAGATACGTGTTGTGTTAGATACGTGTTGTGTTAGATACGTGTTGTGTTGTGTTAGATACATGTTGTGTTAGATACGTGTTGTGTTAGATACGTGTTGTGTTAGATACCCTGAACAGTAAATATATGACCAGTCTGGTTGATGGGAATTCATAGTAATATTGTGGCCCCTGTATATGATATACCAGTGGTCTCCGAACCATTATAGATATGAGATAGATAGATATGAGATAGATAGATATGAGATAGATAGATAGATATGAGATAGATATGAGATAGATAGATATGAGATAGATAGATAGATATGAGATAGATAGATAGATAGATATGAGATAGATAGATATGAGATAGATAGATAGATATGAGATAGATAGATATGAGATGGATAGATAGATATGAGATAGATAGATAGATATGAGATAGATAGATATGAGATAGATAGATAGATATGAGATAGATAGATAGATATGAGATAGATATGAGATAGATAGATATGAGATAGATATGAGATAGATAGATATGAGATGGATAGATAGATATGAGATAGATAGATATGAGATAGATAGATATGAGATAGATAGATAGATAGATATATAGATATGAGATAGATAGATATGAGATAGATAGATAGATATGAGATAGATAGATAGATATGAGATAGATAGATATGAGATAGATAGATATATATATAGATAGATAGATAGATAGATATGAGATAGATAGATATGAGATAGATAGATATGAGACAGATAGATATGAGATTGATAGATAGATAGATATGAGATAGATATGAGAGAGATAGATAGATAAGAGATAGATAGATAGATAAGAGATAGATAGATAGATATGAGATAGATAGATAGATATGAGATAGATAGATATGAGATAGATAGATAGATATGAGATAGATAGATATGAGATAGATAGATATGAGATAGATAGATATGAGATAGATAGATATGAGATAGATAGATATGAGATAGATAGATAGATAGATATGAGATAGATATGAGATAGATAGATATGAGATAGATATGAGATAGATAGATATGAGATAGATAGATAGATAGATATGAGATGGATATGAGATAGATAGATAGATATGAGATAGATAGATAGATAGATATGAGAGAGATAGATATGAGATAGATAGATAGATATGAGATAGATATGAGATAGATAGATATGAGATAGATAGATATGAGATAGATAGATATGAGACAGATAGATATGAGATAGATATGAGATAGATAGATATGAGATAGATAGATATGAGATAGATATGAGATAGATATATATGAGATAGATAGATGAGATAGATATGAGATAGATATGAGATAGATAGATATGAGATAGATAGATATGAGATAGATAGATAGATAGATATGAGATAGATAGATATGAGATAGATATGAGATAGATAGATATGAGATAGACAGATATGAGAGAGATAGATATAGATAGATAGATATGAGATAGATAGATATGAGATAGATAGATATGAGATAGGTATGAGATAGATATGAGATAGATAGATATGAGATAGATAGATATGAGATAGATATGAGATAGATAGATAGATATGAGATAGATAGATATGAGATAGATATGAGATAGATATGAGATAGATAGATATGAGATAGATAGATAGATATGAGATAGATAGATATGAGATAGATAGATAGATAGATATGAGATAGATAGATATGAGATAGATATGAAATAGATAGATATGAGATAGATATGAGATAGATAGATATGAGATAGACAGATATGAGAGAGATAGATATAGATAGATAGATATGAGATAGATAGATATGAGATAGATAGATATGAGATAGGTATGAGATAGATATGAGATAGATAGATATGAGATAGATAGATATGAGATAGATATGAGATAGATAGATAGATATGAGATAGATAGATATGAGATAGATATGAGATAGATATGAGATAGATAGATATGAGATAGATAGATAGATATGAGATAGATAGATATGAGATAGATAGATAGATAGATATGAGATAGATAGATATGAGATAGATATGAGATAGATATGAGATAGATAGATAGATAGATATGAGATAGATATGAGATAGATAGATATGAGATAGATATACATGAGATAGATATGATATAGATAGATATGAGATAGATATGAGATAGATATGAGATAGATAGATATGAGATAGATAGATATGAGATAGATATGAGATAGATAGATATGAGATAGATAGATATGAGATAGATAGATATGAGATAGATAGATATGAGATAGATAGATAGATAGATAGATAGATATGAGATAGATAGATATAGATAGATAGATAGATAGATAGATAGAGAGATATGAGATAGATAGATAGATAGATAGATATGAGACAGATAGATAGATAGATAGATATGAGATAGATATGAGATAGATAGATAGATAGATAGATAGATAGAAAGATAGATATGAGATAGATAGATATAGATAGATAGATAGAAAGATATGAGATAGATAGATAGATAGAAAGATAGATATGAGATAGATAGATATAGATAGATAGATAGATATGAGATAGATAGATATAGATAGATAGATAGATATGAGATAGATAGATAGATATGAGATAGATAGATAGATATGAGATAGATAGATAGATAGATAGATAGATAGATATGAGATAGATAGATATAGATAGATAGATAGATAGATAGATAGATATGAGATAGATAGATAGATAGATAGATATGAGACAGATAGATAGATAGATAGATAGATATGAGATAGATATGAGATAGATAGATATAGATAGATAGATATGAGATAGATAGATAGATAGATAGATATGAGATAGATAGATATGAGATAGATAGATATGAGATAGATAGATAGATAGATAGATAGATAGATAGATAGATAGATAGATATGAGATAGATAGATATGAGATAGATAGATATGAGATAGATATGAGATAGATAGATATAGATAGATAGATAGATAGATAGATAGATATGAGATAGATATGAGATAGATAGATAGATAGATAGATAGATAGATAGATATGAGATAGATAGATATGAGATAGATAGATATGAGATAGATAGATATGAGATAGATAGATATGAGATAGATAGATATGAGATAGATCGATAGATATGAGATAGATAGATATGAGATAGATCGATAGATAGATAGATAGATATGAGATAGATAGATATGAGATAGATATGAGATAGATAGATAGATAGATATGAGATAGATATATATGAGATAGATAGATATGAGATAGATAGATATGAGATAGATAGATATGAGATAGATCGATATGAGACAGATAGATATGAGATAGATAGATAGATATGAGATAGATAGATATAGATAGATAGATAGATATGAGATAGATCGATATGAGATAAATAGATATGAGATAGATAGATATGAGATAGATAGATAGATATGAGATAGATAGATATGAGATAGATAGATATGAGATAGATAGATATGAGATAGATAGATATGAGATAGATAGATAGATATAGATAGATAGATATGAGATAGATAGATAGATATAGATAGATAGATAGATATGAGATAGATAGATCGATATGAGATAGATAGATAGATATGAGATAGATCGATCTACCAGATTCACTCACCAGATATTATGAGGGTGAAGAGGACGATGGGGATTGTTGTCCGGGACATGTCTTTTGTGGATTGATCCTCTGGTCACGGATCTTCTTTTGATCTTGTTTAGGACGTTGTTCACACTTCAGGATTGTGTCTTTTGGACACTCGTAGATGACTGCGCCCGGTCTCCCCTCTACATCTGCTGTAGGGCGGACTCTTCATTGTGAAACAATCTGTTTGTCCTTCTCACAAGAGGAAGTGAGTGTGCGCTCACTGAGGCCGCAGGACCTTCTGCTCAGGCCAGAAGAGGAAGACTGACTTACAAAACCACATGTCAAGCTTTGCTTAACAACCTGCGTCCGGTGGTGACTCTCTGCCGGGCCCGGGGGACTTCAAGGTGCCAGGCTACTCTACAGACACGGACATGGCGGACACTCCGGACTCTACAGGAGGATAGGCTACTCTACAGACACAGACATGGCGGACACTCCGGACTCTACAGGAGGATAGGCTACTCTACAGACACAGACATGGCGGACACTCCGGACTCTACAGGAGGATAGGCTACTCTACAGACACGGACATGGCGGACACTCCGGACTCTACAGGAGGATAGGCTACTCTACAGACACAGACATGGCGGACACTCCGGACTCTACAAGAGGATAGGCTACTCTACAGACACGGACATGGCGGACACTCCGGACTCTACAGGAGGATAGGCTACTCTACAGACACGGACATGGCGGACACTCCGGACTCTACAGGAGGATAGGCTACTCTACAGACACAGACATGGCGGACACTCCGGACTCTACAGGAGGATAGGCTACTCTACAGACACAGACATGGCGGACACTCCGGACTCTACAGGAGGATAGGCTACTCTACAGACACGGACATGGCGGACACTCCGGACTCTACAGGAGGATAGGCTACTCTACAGACACAGACATGGCGGACACTCCGGACTCTACAAGAGGATAGGCTACTCTACAGACACGGACATGGCGGACACTCCGGACTCTACAGGAGGATAGGCTACTCTACAGACATGGACATGGCGGACACTCCGGACTCTACAGGAGGATAGGCTACTCTACAGACACGGACATGGCGGACACTCCGGATTCTATGGGAGGATAGGCTACTCTACAGACACAGACATGGCGGACACTCCGGACTCTACAGGAGGATAGGCTACTCTACAGACATGGCGGACACTCCGGACTCTACAGGAGGATAGGCTACTCTACAGACACAGACATGGCGGACACTCCGGACTCTACAGGAGGATAGGCTACTCTACAGACACGGACATGGCGGACACTCCGGACTCTACAGGAGGATAGGCTACTCTACAGACACAGACATGGCGGACACTCCGGACTCTACAGGAGGATAGGCTACTCTACAGACACAGACATGGCGGACACTCCGGACTCTATGGGAGGATAGGCTACTCTACAGACACAGACATGGCGGACACTCCGGACTCTACAGGAGGATAGGCTACTCTACAGACACGGACATGGCGGACACTCCGGACTCTACAGGAGGATAGGCTACTCTACAGACACAGACATGGCGGACACTCCGGACTCTACAAGAGGATAGGCTACTCTACAGACACGGACATGGCGGACACTCCGGACTCTACAGGAGGATAGGCTACTCTACAGACATGGACATGGCGGACACTCCGGACTCTACAGGAGGATAGGCTACTCTACAGACACGGACATGGCGGACACTCCGGACTCTATGGGAGGATAGGCTACTCTACAGACACAGACATGGCGGACACTCCGGACTCTACAGGAGGATAGGCTACTCTACAGACATGGCGGACACTCCGGACTCTACAGGAGGATAGGCTACTCTACAGACATGGCGGACACTCCGGACTCTACAGGAGGATAGGCTACTCTACAGAAATGGCGGACACTCCGGACTCTACAGGAGGATAGGCTACTCTACAGACACGGACATGGCGGACACTCCGGACTCTACAGGAGGATAGGCTACTCTACAGACATGGCGGACACTCCGGACTCTACAGGAGGATAGGCTACTCTACAGACATGGCGGACACTCCGGACTCTATGGGAGGATAGGCTACTCTACAGACACAGACATGGCGGACACTCCGGACTCTATGGGAGGATAGGCTACTCTACAGACACAGACATGGCGGACACTCTGGACTCTACAGGAGGATATGCTACTCTACAGACACGGACATGGCGGACACTCCGGACTCTACAGGAGGATAGGCTACTCTACAGACACGGACATGGCAGACACTCCGGACTCTACAGGAGGATAGGCTACTCTACAGACACGGACATGGCGGACACTCCGGACTCTACAGGAGGATAGGCTACTCTACAGACACGGACATGGCGGACACTCCGGACTCTATGGGAGGATAGGCTACTCTACAGACACAGACATGGCGGACACTCCGGACTCTACAGGAGGATAGGCTACTCTACAGACATGGCGGACACTCCGGACTCTACAGGAGGATAGGCTACTCTACAGACATGGCGGACACTCCGGACTCTACAGGAGGATAGGCTACTCTACAGACATGGCGGACACTCCGGACTCTACAGGAGGATAGGCTACTCTACAGACACGGACATGGCGGACACTCCGGACTCTACAGGAGGATAGGCTACTCTACAGACATGGCGGACACTCCGGACTCTACAGCAGGATAGGCTACTCTACAGACATGGCGGACACTCCGGACTCTACGGGAGGATAGGCTACTCTACAGACACGGACATGGCGGACACTCCGGACTCTACAGGAGGATAGGCTACTCTACAGACACAGACATGGCGGACACTCCGGACTCTATGGGAGGATAGGCTACTCTACAGACACAGACATGGCGGACACTCCGGACTCTACAGGAGGATAGGCTACTCTACAGACACAGACATGGCGGACACTCCGGACTCTACGGGAGGATAGGCTACTCTACAGACACGGACATGGCGGACACTCCGGACTGTACAGGAGGATAGGCTACTCTACAGACACAGACATGGCGGACACTCCGGACTCTATGGGAGGATAGGCTACTCTACAGACACAGATATAGCGGACACTCCGGACTCTACAGGAGGATAGGCTACTCTACAGACACAGACATGGCGGACACTCCGGACTCTACAGGAGGATAGGCTACTCTACAGACACGGACATGGCGGACACTCCGGACTCTACAGGAGGATAGGCTACTCTACAGACACAGACATGGCGGACACTCCGGACTCTACAGGAGGATAGGCTACTCTACAGACACAGACATGGCGGACACTCCGGACTCTACGGGAGGATAGGCTACTCTACAGACACGGACATGGCGGACACTCCGGACTCTACGGGAGGATAGGCTACTCTACAGACACAGACATGGCGGACACTCCGGACTCTACGGGAGGATAGGCTACTCTACAGACACGGACATGGCGGACACTCCGGACTCTACGGGAGGATAGGCTACTCTACAGACACGGACATGGCGGACACTCCGGACTCTACAGGAGGATAGGCTACTCTACAGACACGGACATGGCGGACACTCCGGACTCTACGGGAGGATAGGCTACTCTACAGACACAGACATGGCAGACACTCTGGACTCTACGGGAGGATAGGCTACTCTACAGGCCCGGACATGGCGGACTCTCCGGACTCTACGGGAGGATAGGCTACTCTACAGGCCCGGACATGGCGGACACTCCGGACTCTACAGGAGGATAGTCTACTCTACAGACACAGACATGGCGGACACTCCGAACTCTACAGGAGGATAGGCTACTCTACAGGCCCAGACATGGCAGACACTCCGGACTCCACAGGAGGATAGTCTACTCTACAGACACAGACATGGCGGACACTCCGAACTCTACAGGAGGATAGGCTACTCTACAGGCCTGGACATGGCGGACACTCCGGACTCTACGGGAGGATAGGCTACTCTACAGGCCTGGACATGGCGGACACTCCGGACTCTACGGGAGGATAGGCTACTCTACAGGCCCGGACATGGCGGACACTCCGGACTCTACAGGAGGATAGTCTACTCTACAGACACGGACATGGCGCACACTCCGGACTCTACAGGAGGATAGTCTACTCTACAGACACAGACATGGCGGACACTCCGAACTCTACAGGAGGATAGACTACTCTACAGGCCCGGACATGGCGGACACTCCGGACTCTACGGGAGGATAGGCTACTCTACAGGCCCGGACATGACGGACACTCCGGACTCTACAGGAGGATAGGCTACTCTACAGACACAGACATGGCGGACACTCCGGACTCTACGGGAGGATAGGCTACTCTACAGACACAGACATGGTGGACACTCCGGACTCTACGGGAGGATAGGCTACTCTACAGGCCCGGACATGGCGGACACTCCGGACTCTACAGGAGGATAGTCTACTCTACAGACACAGACATAGCGGGCACTCCGAACTCTACAGGAGGATAGGCTACTCTACAGGCCTGGACATGGCGGACACTCCGGACTCTACGGGAGGATAGGCTACTCTACAGGCCCGGTCACGGCGGACACTTTGGACTCTACAGGAGGATAGGCTACTCTACAGACACAGACATGGCGGACACTCCGGACTCTACGGGAGGATAGGCTACTCTACAGGCCCGGACATGGCGGACACTCGGACTCTACAGGAGGATAGTCTACTCTACAGACACAGACATGGCGGGCACTCCGAACTCTACAGGAGGATAGGCTACTCTACAGGCCCAGATATGGCGGACACTCCGGACTCTACAGGAGGATAGTCTACTCTACAGGCCCAGATATGGCGGACACTCCGGACTCTATGGGAGGATAGGCTACTCTACAGGCACAGACATGGCGGACACTCCGGACTCTACAGGAGGATAGGCTACTCTACAGACACAGACATGGCGGACACTCCGAACTCTACGGGAGGATAGGCTACTCTACAGACACAGACATGGCGGACACTCCGGACTCTACAGGAGGATAGGCTACTCTACAGGCCCGGACATGGCGGACACTGTGGACTCTACAGGAGGATAGGCTACTCTACAGGCCCAGACATGGCAGACACTCCAGACTCTATGAGAGGATAGGCTACTCTACAGACACAGACATGGCGGACACTCCGGACTCTATGGGAGGATAGGCTACTCTACAGGCCCAGACATGGCGGACACTCCGGACTCTACAGGAGGATAGGCTACTCTACAGGCCCAGACATGGCAGACACTCCGGACTCTATGGGAGGATAGGCTACTCTACAGGCCCAGACATGGCAGAATCTCCGGACTCTATGGAAAGATAGGCTACTCTACAGGCCCAGACATGGCAGACACTCCGGACTCTATGGAAGGATAGGCTACTCTACAGGCCCAGACATGGCGGACACTCCGGACTCTACGGGAGGATAGGCTACTCTACAGCCCAGACATGGCGGACACTCCGGACTCTACGAGAGGATAGGCTACTCTACAGGCCCAGACATGACGGACACTCCGGACTCTACTGGAGGATAGGCTACTCTACAGCCCAGACATGGCGGACACTCCAGATTCTACAGGAGGATAGGCAACTTTTCAGGCCCAGACATGGTGGAAACTTCAGATTCTACAGGAGGATAGGCTACTCTACAGGCCCAAACATAGCGGAAACTCCGGACTCTACGGGAGGATAGGCTACTCTACAGGCCCAGACATGGCGGACACTCCGGACTCTACAGGAGGATAGGCTACTCTACAGGCCCGGACATGGCGGACACTATGAACTCTACAGGAGGATAGGCTACTCTACAGGTCCAGACATGGCGGACACTCCGGACTCTATGAGAGGATAGGCTACTCTACAGGCCCAGACATGGCAGACACTCCAGACTCTATGAGAGGATAGGCTACTCTACAGGCCCAGATATGGCAGACACTCCGGACTCTACAGGCCCAAACATGGAAACTACGGACTCTACGGGAGGATAGGCTACTCTTCAGGCCCAGACATGGCGGACACTATGGACTCTACGGGAGGATAGGCTACTCTACAGGCCCAGACATGGCTAACACTACGGATTCTATGGGAGCATAGGCTACTCTACAGGCCCAGATATGGCAGACACTCCGGACTCTACGGGAGGATAGGCTACTCTACAGGCCCAAACATGAAAACTCCGGACTCTACAAAAGGATAGGCTACTCTACAGGCCTGGACATGGCGGACACTATGGACTATACGGGAGGATAGGCTACTCTACAGGCCCAGAAATGGCGGACGCTGCTGTGCTGGATTGCGAGAGCAGGAAATGACCTAGTAATTTCTATGGGAGAGTGTAGTGAGCATGCTTTGTGACAGTGAGTATAGTGAGCATGCTTTGTGACGGTGAGTATAGTGAGCATGCTCTGTGACAATAAATATAGTGAGCATGCTCTGTGACAGTGAGTATAGTGACCATGCTCTGTGACAGTGAGTATTTTGAGCATGCTCTGTGACAGTGAGTATAGTGAGCATGCTTTGTGACAGTGAGTATAGTGAGCATGCTCTGTGACAGTGAGCATGCTCTGTGACAGTGAGTATATTGAGCATTCTCTGTGACAGTGAGTATAGTGAGCATGCTCTGTGACAGTGAGTATAGTGAGCATGCTCTGTGACAGTGAGTATAGTGAACATCCTCTGTGACAGTAAGTATAGTGAGCATGCTCTTTGACAGTGAGTATAGTGAGCAAGCTCTGTGACAGTGAGTATACTGAGCATGCTCTGTGACAGTGAGTATAGTGAGCATGCTCTGTGACAGTGAGTATATTGAGCATCCTCTGTGACAGTGATTATAGTGAGCATGCTCTGTGAAAGTGAGTATAGTGAGCATGCTTTGTGACAGTGAGTATAGAGAGCATGCTCTGTGACAGTGAGTATAGTGAGCATGCTCTGTGACAGTGAGCATAGTGAGCATGCTCTGTGACAGTGAGTATATTGAGCATCATCTGTGACAGTGAGTATAGTGAGCATGCTCTGTGACAGTGAGTATAGTGAACATCCTCTGTGACAGTAAGTATAGTGAGCATGCTCTTTGACAGTGAGTATAGTGAGCAAGCTCTGTGACAGTGAGTATACTGAGCATGCTCTGTGACAGTGAGTATAGTGAGCATGCTCTGTGACAGTGAGTATATTGAGCATCCTCTGTGACAGTGAGTATAGTGAGCATGCTCTGTGACAGTGAGTATATTGAGCATTATCTGTGACAGTGATTATAGTGAGCATGCTCTGTGAAAGTGAGTATAGTGAGCATGCTCTGTGACAGTGAGTATAGTGAGCATGCTCTGTGACAGTGAGTATAGTGAGCATGCTCTGTGACAGTGAGTATAGTGAGCATGCTCTGTGAAAGTGAGTATAGTGAGCATGCTCTGTGACCGTGAGTAAAGTGAGCATGCTCTGTGACAGTGAGTATATTGAGCATGCTCTGTGACAGTGAGTATATTGAGCATGCTCTGTGACAGTGAGTATAGTGAGCATGCTCTGTGACAGTGAGTGTAGTGAGCATGCTCTGTGACAGTGAGTATAGTGAGCATGCTCTGTGACAGTGAGTATAGTGAGCATGCTCTGTGACAGTGAGTATATTGAGCATGCTCTGTGACAGTGAGTATATTGAGCATGCTTTGTGACAGTGAGTATAGTGAGCATGCTCTGTGACAGTGAGTATAGTGAGCATGCTCTGTGACAGTGAGTATAGTGAGCATGCTCTGTGACAGTGAGTATATTGAGCATGCTCTGTGACAGTGAGTATATTGAGCATGCTCTGTGACAGTGAGTATAGTGAGCATGCTCTGTGACAGTGAGTATAGTGAGCATGCTCTGTGACAGTGAGTATATTGAGCATGCTCTGTGACAGTGAGTATAGTGAGCATGCTCTGTGACAGTGAGTATAGTGAGCATGCTCTGTGACAGTGAGTATAGTGAGCATGCTCTGTGACAGTGAGTATATTGAGCATGCTCTGTGACAGTGAGTATATTGAGCATGCTCTGTGACAGTGAGTATAGTGAGCATGCTCTGTGACAGTGAGTATAGTGAGCATGCTCTGTGACAGTGAGTATAGTGAGCATGCTCTGTGACAGTGAGTATAGTGAGCATGCTCTGTGACAGTTGGTATAGTGAGCATGCTCTGTGACAGTGAGTATAGTGAGCATGCTCTGTGACAGTGAGTATAGTGAGCATGCTCTGTGACAGTGAGTATAGTGAGCATGCTCTGTGACAGTGAGTATATTGAGCATGCTCTGTGACAGTGAGTATATTGAGCATGCTCTGTGACAGTGAGTATATTGAGCATGCTCTGTGACAGTGAGTATATTGAGCATGCTCTGTGACAGTGAGTATAGTGAGCATGCTCTGTGACAGTGAGTATATTGAGCATGCTCTGTGACAGTGAGTATAGTGAGCATGCTCTGTGACAGTGAGTATATTGAGCATGCTCTGTGACAGTGAGTATAGTGAGCATGCTCTGTGACAGTGAGTATAGTGAGCATGCTCTGTGACAGTGAGTATAGTGAGCATGCTCTGTGACAGTGAGTATAGTGAGCATGCTCTGTGACAGTGAGTATAGTGAGCATGCTCTGTGACAGTGAGTATAGTGAGCATGCTCTGTGACAGTGAGTATAGTGAGCATGCTCTGTGACAGTGAGTATAGTGAGCATGCTCTGTGACAGTGAGTATAGTGAGCATGCTCTGTGACAGTGAGTATAGTGAGCATGCTCTGTGACAGTGAGTATAGTGAGCATGCTCTGTGACAGTGAGTATAGTGAGCATGCTCTGTGACAGTGAGTATAGTGAGCATGCTCTGTGACAGTGAGTATAGTGAGCATGCTCTGTGACAGTGAGTATAGTGAGCATGCTCTGTGACAGTGAGTATAGTGAGCATGCTCTGTGACAGTGAGTATAGTGAGCATGCTCTGTGACAGTGAGTATAGTGAGCATGCTCTGTGACAGTGAGTATAGTGAGCATGCTCTGTGACAGTGAGTATAGTGAGCATGCTCTGTGACAGTGAGTATAGTGAGCATGCTCTGTGACAGTGAGTATAGTGAGCATGCTCTGTGACAGTGAGTATAGTGAGCATGTTCTGTGACAGTGAGTATAGTGAGCATGCTCTGTGACAGTGAGTATAGTGAGCATGCTCTGTGACAGTGAGTATAGTGAGCATGCTCTGTGACAGTGAGTATAGTGAGCATGCTCTGTGACAGTGATTATAGTGAGCATGCTCTGTGACAGTGAGTATAGTGAGCATGCTCCATAACATGTACAGATGGGAAGGAGTGACAGCCGTTTCCATTATTGATATTTTTCCGATGTGACTGCAGATCGCGGCCACGGTGATCAGTCGGGGTATTGGGGGGGGGGGGGATCAGTGGTGCAGATCACAATATTTCATGATTTCTTTTATATTGCTGACAAGAAAATATAAAAATAACCAAAATCTCCCCCAATGATGTGAGAGCGGTCACTTCCCCTTCAGCTGGAGATTAATAATACTGCCAAACACTGCACCTTCTGAATATAATACTGCCAAACACTGCACCTTCTGAATATAATACTGCCAAACACTACACCCCCTGAATATAATACTGCCAAACACTGCACCTTCTGAATATAATACTGCCAAACACTGCACCTCCTGAATATAATACTGCCAAACACTGCACCTTCTGAATATAATACTGCCAAACACTACACCCCCTGAATATAATACTGCCAAACACTGCACCTTCTGATTATAATACTGCCACACACTGCACCCCTTGAATATAATACTGCCAAACACTGCACCTTCTGATTATAATACTGCCAAACACTGCACCTTCTGAATATAATACTGCCAAACACTGCACCTTCTGTATATAATACTGCCAAACACTGCACCTTCTGAGTATAATACTGCCAAACACTGCACCCCCTGAATATAATACTGCCAAACACTGCACCTTCTGAATATAATACTGCCAAACACTGCACCTTCTGAATATAATACTGCCAAACACTGCACCTTCTGAGTATAATACTGCCAAACACTGCACCCCCTGAATATAATACTGCCAAACACAGCACCCCCTGAATATAATACTGCCAAACACTGCACCTTCTGAATATAATACTGCCAAACACTGCACCTTCTGATTATAATACTGCCAAACACTGCACCTTCTGAATATAATACTGCAAAACACTGCACCCCCTGAATATAATTCTGCCAAACACTGCACTCCCTGGATATAATACTGCCAAACACTGCACCCCCTGAATATAATACTGCCAAACACTGCACCTTCTGAATATAATACTGCCAAACACTGCACCCCCTGAATATAATACTGCCAAACACTGCACCCCCTGAATATAATACTGCCAAACACTGCACCTTCTGAATATAATACTGCCAAACACTGCACCCCCTGAATATAATACTGCCAAACACTGCACCCCCTGAATATAATTCTGCCAAACACTGCACTCCCTGGATATAATACTGCCAAACACTGCACCCCCTGAATATAATACTGCCAAACACTGCACCTTCTGAATATAATACTGCCAAACACTGCACCCCCTGAATATAATACTGCCAAATACTGCACCCCCTGAATATAATACTGCCAAACACTGCACCTTCTGAATATAATACTGCCAAACACTGCACCCCCTGAATATAATACTGCCAAACACTGCACCTTCTGAATATAATACTGCCAAACACTGCACCCCCTGAATATAATACTGCCAAACACTGCACCTTCTGAATATAATACTGCCAAACACTGCACCCCCTGAATATAATACTGCCAAACACTGCACCTTCTGAATATAATACTGCCAAACACTGCACCCCCTGAATATAATACTGCCAAACACTGCACCTTCTGAATATAATACTGCCAAACACTGCACCCCCTGAATATAATACTGCCAAATACTGCACCCCCTGAATATAATACTGCCAAACACTGCACCCCTGAATATAATACTGCCAAACACTGCACCTTCTGAATATAATACTGCCAAACACTGCACCTTCTGAATATAATACTGCCAAACACTGCACCTTCTGATTATAATACTGCCAAACACTGCACCCCCTGAATATAATACTGCCAAACACTGCACCCCCTGAATATAATACTGCCAAACACTGCACCCCCTGAATATAATACTGCCAAACACTGCACCCCCTGACTATAATACTGCCAAACACTGCACCTTCTGATTATAATACTGCCAAACACTGCACCACCGGAATATAATACTGCCAAACACTACACTCCCTGAATATAATACTGCCAAACACTACACCTCCTGAATATAATACTGCCAAACACTACACTCCCTGAATATAATACTGCCAAACACTACACCTCCTGAATATAATTCTGCCACACACCGCATCTCCTGAATATACTACTACCACACACTGCACCTCCTGAATATAATACTGCCAAACACTACACCCCCTGAATATAATATTGCCATATACTGCACCTCCTGAATATAATACTGCCACACACTGCACCCCCTGAATATAATACTGCCAAACACTGCACCTCCTGAATATAATACTGCCAAACACTACACCCCCTGAATATAATACTGCCAAACACTGCACCCCTGAATATAATACTGCCAGACACTGCACCTCCTAAATATAATACTGCCAAACACTGCACCCCTGAATATAATACTGCCAGACACTGCACCTCCTAAATATAATACTGCCAAACACTGCACCCCTGAATATAATACTGCCAAACACTGCACCTTCTGATTATCATACTGCCAGATACTGCACCCCTGAATATAATACTGCCAAACACTGCACCACCGGAATATAATACTGCCAAACACTACACCCCCTGAATATAATACTGCCAAACACTACACCCCCCGAATATAATTCTGCCACACACTGCATCTCCTGAATATAATACTGCCACACACTGCACCCCTGAATATAATACTGCCAAACACTGCACCCCCTGAATATAATACTGCCAAACACTGCACCCCCTGAATATATTACTGCCAAATACTACACCCCCTGAATATAATACTGCACCCCCTGAATATAATACTGCCAAACACTGCACCTCCTGAATATAATACTGCCACACACGGTATCTCCTAAATATAATACTGCCAAATACTGCACCCCCTGAATATAATACTGCCAAACCCTGCACCTCCTGAATATAATACTGCCAAATACTGCACCCCCTGAATATAATACTGCCAAACACTACACCTCCTTAATATAATACTGCCACACACTGCACCCCCTGAATATAATACTGCCAAATACTGCACCCTCTGAATATAATACTGCCAAACACTGCACCCCCTGAATATAATACTGCCACACACTGCACCTCCTAAATATTATACTGCCAAACACTGCACCTCCTGAATATAATACTGCCAAACACTGCACCTCCTGAATATAATACTGCCAAACACTGCACCTCCTGAATATAATACTGCCAAACACTGCACCTCCTGAATATAATACTGCCAAAAACTGCACCTCCTGAATATAATACTGCCAAACACTACACCCCCTGAATATAATACTGCCGAACACTACACCCCCTAAATATAATACTGCCAAACACTACACCTCCTGATTATAATACTGCCAAACACTGCACCACCGGAATATAATACTGCCAAACACTGCACCCCCTGAATATAATACTGCCAAAAACTGCACCCCCTGAATATAATTCTGCCAAACACTACATCCCCTGAATATAATACTGCCAAACACTACACCCACTGAATATAATACTGCCAAACACTGCACCCCTGAATATAATACTGACAAACACTACACCCACTGAATATAATACTGCCAAACACTGCACCCCCAGAATATAATACTGACAAACACTGCACCACCTGAATATAATACTGCCAAACACTGCACCTCCTGAATATAATACTGCCAAACACTGCACTCCCTGGATATAATACTGCCAAATACTGCACCCCCTGAATATAATACTGCCAAACACTACACCCCTGAATATAATACTGCCAAATACTGCACCCCTGAATATAATACTGCCGCACACTACACCCCCTGAATATAATACTGCCAAATACTGCATCCCCTGAATATAATACTGCCAAATACTGCACCCCCTGAATATAATACTGCCAAATACTGCACCCCCTGAATATAATACTGCCAAACACTACACCCCCTGAATATAATACTGCCAAACACTACACCCACTGAATATAATACTGCCAAACACTGCACCCCTGAATATAATACTGCCAAACACTGCACCCCCAGAATATAATACTGCCAAACACTGCACCACCTGAATATAATACTGTCAAACACTGCACCTCCTGAATATAATACTGCCAAACACTGCACCACCTGAATATAATACTGCCAAACACTACACCCCCTGAAAATAATACTGCCAAACACTGCACCTCCTGAATATAATACTGCCAAACACTGCACCTCCTGAATATAATACTGCCAAACACTGCACCCCCTGAATATAATACTGCCAAACACTACACCCCCTGAATATAATACTGCCGCACACTGCACCTCCTGAATATAATACTGCCAAACACTGCACCCCTGAATATAATACTGCCAAACACTGCACCTCCTGAATATAATACTGCCACACACTACACCTCCTGAATATAATACTGCCAAACACTGCACCTCTTGAATATAATACTGCCAAACACTGCACCTCCTGAATGTAATACTGCCACACACTACACCCCCTGAATATAATACTGCCAAACACTGCACCTCCTGAATATAATACTGCCAAACACTGCACCCCCTGAATATAATACTGCCAAACACTGCACCTCCTGATTATAATACTGCCAAACACTGCACCACCGGAATATAATACTGCCAAACACTGCACCCCCTGAATATAATACTGCCAAACCCTGCACCTCCTGAATATAATACTGCCAAACACAGCACCTCCTGAATATAATACTGCCAAACACTGCACCTCCTGAATATAATACTGCCAAACACTGCACCTCCTGAATATAATACTGCCAAACACTGCACCCCTGAATATAATACTGCCAGACACTGTACCCCCTGAATATAATACTGCCGCACACTGCACCTCCTGAATATAATACTGCCAAACACTGCACCCCCTGAATATAATACTGCCAAACACTGCACCCCCTGAATATAATACTGCCGCACACTGCACCTCCTGAATATAATACTGCCAAACACTGCACCCCCTGAATATAATACTGCCAAACACTGCACCCCCTTAATATAATACTGCCAAACACTGCACCCCCTGAATATAATACTGCCAAACACTGCATCCCTGAATATAATACTGCCAAACACTGCACCTCCTGAATATAATACTGCCAAACACTGCACCTCCTGAATATAATACTGCCAAACACTGCACCCCCTAAATATAATACTGCCAAACACTGCACCTCCTGAATATAATACTGCCAAACACTACACCCCCTGAATATAATACTGCCAAACACTGGACCCCTGAATATAATACTGCCAGACAATGCACCTCCTAAATATAATACTGCCAAACACTGCACCCCTGAATATAATACTGCCAAACACTGCACCTCCTGAATATAATACTGCCAAACACTGCACCCCCTGAATATAATACTGCCACACACTACACCTCCTGAATATAATACTGCCAAACACTGCACCTTCTGATTATCATACTGCAAGATACTGCACCCCTGAATATAATACTGCCAAACACTGCACCACCGGAATATAATACTGCCAAACACTACACCCCTGAATATAATACTGCCAAACACTGCACCCCTGAATATAATACTGCCAGACACTGCACCTCCTAAATATAATACTGCCAAACACTACACCCCCTGAATAAAATACTGCCAAACACTGCACCCCTGAATATAATACTGCCAGACACTGCACCTCCTAAATATAATACTGCCAAACACTGCACCCCTGAATATAATACTGCCAAACACTGCACCCCTGAATATAATACTGCCAAACACTGCACCTTCTGATTATCATACTGCCAGATACTGCACCCCTGAATATAATACTGCCAAACACTGCACCACCGGAATATAATACTGCCAAACACTACACCCCCTGAATATAATACTGCCAAACACTACACCCCCTGAATATAATTCTGCCACACACTGCATCTCCTGAATATAATACTGCCACACACTGCACCCCTGAATATAATACTGCCAAACACTGCACCCCCTGAATATAATACTGCCAAACACTGCACCCCCTGAATATATTACTGCCAAATACTACACCCCCTGAATATAATACTGCACCCCCTGAATATAATACTGCCAAATACTGCACCCCTTGAATATAATACTGCCAAACCCTGCACCTCCTGAATATAACAGTGCCAAACACTACACCCCCTGAATATAATACTGCCAAACACTACACCCCCTGAATATAATACTGCCAAACACTGCACCCTCTGAATATAATACTGAAAAATGTGGCACCTCCTGAATATAATACTGCCACACACTGCACCCCCTGAATATAATACTGCAAAATACTGCACCCCTAAATATAATACTGCAACCCCAGAATAAAATACTTTCAAACACTACACCCCTGAATATAATACTGCCAAATACTGCACCCCCTGAATATAATACTGCCAAACACTGCACCCCCTGAATATAATACTGCCACACACTGCACCTCCTAAATATTATACTGCCAAACACTGCACCTCCTGAATATAATACTGCCAAACACTGCACCTCCTGAATATAATACTGCCAAACACTGCACCTCCTGAATATAATACTGCCAAACACTGCACCTCCTGAATATAATACTGCCAAAAACTGCACCTCCTGAATATAATACTGCCAAACACTACACCCCCTGAATATAATACTGCCAAACACTACACCCCCTGAATATAATACTGCCAAACACTACACCCCCTAAATATAATTTTGCCAAACACTACACCTCCTGATTATAATACTGCCAAACACTGCACCACCGGACTATAATACTGCCAAACACTGCACCCCTGAATATAATACTGCCAAACACTGCACCCCCAGAATATAATACTGCCAAACACTGCACCACCTGAATATAATACTGCCAAACACTGCACCTCCTGAATATAATACTGCCAAACACTGCACCACCTGAATATAATACTGCCAAACACTGCACTCCCTGGATATAATACTGCCAAACACTACACCCCCTGAATATAATACTGCCAAACACTGCACCCCCTGAATATAATACTGCCAAACACAGCACCTCCTGAATATAATACTGCCAAACACAGCACCTCCTGAATATAACACTGCCAAACACTACACCTCCTGAATATAACACTGCCAAACCCTGCACCTCCTGAATATAATACTGCCAAACACTGCACCCCTGAATATAATACTGCCAAACACTGCACCCCTGAATATAATACTGCCAAACACTGCACCCCCTGAATATAATACTGCCGCACACTGCACCTCCTGAATATAATACTGCCAAACACTGCACCCCCTGAATATAATACTGCCAAACCCTGCACCTCCTGAATATAATACTGCCAAACACTGCACCTGCTGAATATAATACTGCCAAACCCTGCACCTCCTGAATATAATACTGCCAAACACTGCACCTTCTGAATATAATACTGCCAAACACTGCACCCCTGAATATAATACTGCCAAACACTGCACCTGCTGAATATAATACTGCCAAACACTGCACCCCCTAAATATAATACTGCCAAACACTGCACCCCCTAAATATAATACTGCCAAACACTACAACCCCTGAATATAATACTGCCACACACTACACCTCCTGAATATAATACTGCCACACACTGCACCCCCAGAATATCATACTGCCAAACACTGCACCACCGGAATATAATACTGCCAAACACAGCACCTCCTGAATATAATACTGCAACACACTGTACCCCCTGAATATAATACTGCCAATCACTGCACCCCCTGAATATAATACTGCCAAACACTGCACCCCCTGAATATAATACTGCCAAACACTGCACCCCCTGAATATAATACTGCCAAACACTGCACCTCCTGAATATAATACTGCCAAACACTGCACCCCTGAATATAATACTGCCAAACACTGCACCCCCTGAATATAATACTGCCAAACACTGCACCCATAGAATATAATAATGCCAAACACTGCACCTCCTGAATATAATACTGCCAAACACTGCCCCCCTGAGTATAATACTGCCAAACACTGCACCCCTGAATATAATACTGCCAAACGCTACACCCCTAGAATATAATAATGCCAAACACTGCACCCCCTGAATATAATACTGCCAAACACTACACCCCTAGAATATAATAATGCCAAACACTGCACCCCTGAATATAATACTGCCAAACGCTACACCCATAGCATATAATAATGCCAAACACTGCACCCCCTGAATATAATACTGCCAAACACTGCACCCCTGAATATAATACTGCCAAACACTGCACCCCCAGAATATAATACTGCCAAACACTGCACCACCTGAATATAATACTGTCAAACACTGCACCTCCTGAATATAATACTGCCAAACACTGCACCACCTGAATATAATACTGCCAAACACTACACCCCCTGAAAATAATACTGCCAAACACTGCACCTCCTGAATATAATACTGCCAAACACTGCACCTCCTGAATATAATACTGCCAAACACTGCACCCCCTGAATATAATACTGCCAAACACTACACCCCCTGAATATAATACTGCCGCACACTGCACCTCCTGAATATAATACTGCCAAACACTGCACCCCTGAATATAATACTGCCAAACACTGCACCTCCTGAATATAATACTGCCACACACTACACCTCCTGAATATAATACTGCCAAACACTGCACCTCTTGAATATAATACTGCCAAACACTGCACCTCCTGAATGTAATACTGCCACACACTACACCCCCTGAATATAATACTGCCAAACACTGCACCTCCTGAATATAATACTGCCAAACACTGCACCCCCTGAATATAATACTGCCAAACACTGCACCTCCTGATTATAATACTGCCAAACACTGCACCACCGGAATATAATACTGCCAAACACTGCACCCCCTGAATATAATACTGCCAAACCCTGCACCTCCTGAATATAATACTGCCAAACACAGCACCTCCTGAATATAATACTGCCAAACACTGCACCTCCTGAATATAATACTGCCAAACACTGCACCTCCTGAATATAATACTGCCAAACACTGCACCCCTGAATATAATACTGCCAAACACTGCACCCCCTGAATATAATACTGCCGCACACTGCACCTCCTGAATATAATACTGCCAAACACTGCACCCCCTGAATATAATACTGCCAAACACTGCACCCCCTTAATATAATACTGCCAAACACTGCACCCCCTGAATATAATACTGCCAAACACTGCATCCCTGAATATAATACTGCCAAACACTGCACCTCCTGAAT
Organism: Hyla sarda; assembly: GCF_029499605.1. Lineage (NCBI taxonomy): Eukaryota > Metazoa > Chordata > Amphibia > Anura > Hylidae > Hyla > Hyla sarda. The sequence continues at coordinate 96,980 of NW_026611017.1, forward strand.
ATAATACTGCCAAACACTGCACCTCCTGAATATAATACTGCCAAACACTGCACCCCCTAAATATAATACTGCCAAACACTGCACCTCCTGAATATAATACTGCCAAACACTACACCCCCTGAATATAATACTGCCAAACACTGGACCCCTGAATATAATACTGCCAGACAATGCACCTCCTAAATATAATACTGCCAAACACTGCACCCCTGAATATAATACTGCCAAACACTGCACCTCCTGAATATAATACTGCCAAACACTGCACCCCCTGAATATAATACTGCCACACACTACACCTCCTGAATATAATACTGCCAAACACTGCACCTTCTGATTATCATACTGCAAGATACTGCACCCCTGAATATAATACTGCCAAACACTGCACCACCGGAATATAATACTGCCAAACACTACACCCCTGAATATAATACTGCCAAACACTGCACCCCTGAATATAATACTGCCAGACACTGCACCTCCTAAATATAATACTGCCAAACACTACACCCCCTGAATAAAATACTGCCAAACACTGCACCCCTGAATATAATACTGCCAGACACTGCACCTCCTAAATATAATACTGCCAAACACTGCACCCCTGAATATAATACTGCCAAACACTGCACCCCTGAATATAATACTGCCAAACACTGCACCTTCTGATTATCATACTGCCAGATACTGCACCCCTGAATATAATACTGCCAAACACTGCACCACCGGAATATAATACTGCCAAACACTACACCCCCTGAATATAATACTGCCAAACACTACACCCCCTGAATATAATTCTGCCACACACTGCATCTCCTGAATATAATACTGCCACACACTGCACCCCTGAATATAATACTGCCAAACACTGCACCCCCTGAATATAATACTGCCAAACACTGCACCCCCTGAATATATTACTGCCAAATACTACACCCCCTGAATATAATACTGCACCCCCTGAATATAATACTGCCAAATACTGCACCCCTTGAATATAATACTGCCAAACCCTGCACCTCCTGAATATAATACTGCCAAATACTGCACCCCCTGAATATAACAGTGCCAAACACTACACCCCCTGAATATAATACTGCCACACACTGTACCCCCTGAATATAATACTGCCAAACACTGCACCCTCTGAATATAATACTGAAAAATGTGGCACCTCCTGAATATAATACTGCCACACACTGCACCCCCTGAATATAATACTGCAAAATACTGCACCCCTAAATATAATACTGCAACCCCAGAATAAAATACTTTCAAACACTACACCCCTGAATATAATACTGCCAAATACTGCACCCCCTGAATATAATACTGCCAAACACTGCACCCCCTGAATATAATACTGCCACACACTGCACCTCCTAAATATTATACTGCCAAACACTGCACCTCCTGAATATAATACTGCCAAACACTACACCCCCTGAATATAATACTGCCAAACACTACACCCCCTAAATATAATACTGCCAAACACTACACCTCCTGATTATAATACTGCCAAACACTGCACCACCGGACTATAATACTGCCAAACACTGCACCCCTGAATATAATACTGCCAAACACTGCACCCCCAGAATATAATACTGCCAAACACTGCACCACCTGAATATAATACTGCCAAACACTGCACCTCCTGAATATAATACTGCCAAACACTGCACCACCTGAATATAATACTGCCAAACACTGCACTCCCTGGATATAATACTGCCAAACACTACACCCCCTGAATATAATACTGCCAAACACTGCACCCCCTGAATATAATACTGCCAAACACAGCACCTCCTGAATATAATACTGCCAAACACAGCACCTCCTGAATATAATACTGCCAAACACTACACCTCCTGAATATAACACTGCCAAACCCTGCACCTCCTGAATATAATACTGCCAAACACAGCACCTCCTGAATATAATACTGCCAAACACTGCACCTCCTGAATATAATACTGCCAAACACTGCACCTCCTGAATATAATACTGCCAAACACTGCACCCCTGAATATAATACTGCCAAACACTGCACCCCTGAATATAATACTGCCAAACACTGCACCCCCTGAATATAATACTGCCAAACCCTGCACCTCCTGAATATAATACTGCCAAACACTGCACCTGCTGAATATAATACTGCCAAACCCTGCACCTCCTGAATATAATACTGCCAAACACTGCACCTTCTGAATATAATACTGCCAAACACTGCACCCCTGAATATAATACTGCCAAACACTGCACCTGCTGAATATAATACTGCCAAACACTGCACCCCCTAAATATAATACTGCCAAACACTGCACCCCCTAAATATAATACTGCCAAACACTACAACCCCTGAATATAATACTGCCACACACTACACCTCCTGAATATAATACTGCCAAACACTGCACCCCCTAAATATAATACTGCCAAACACTGCACCCCCTAAATATAATACTGCCAAACACTACAACCCCTGAATATAATACTGCCAAACACTACAACCCCTGAATATAATACTGCCACACACTGCACCCCCAGAATATCATACTGCCAAACACTGCACCACCGGAATATAATACTGCCAAACACAGCACCTCCTGAATATAATACTGCAACACACTGTACCCCCTGAATATAATACTGCCAATCACTGCACCCCCTGAATATAATACTGCCAAACACTGCACCCCCTGAATATAATACTGCCAAACACTGCACCCCCTGAATATAATACTGCCAAACACTGCACCTCCTGAATATAATACTGCCAAACACTGCACCCCTGAATATAATACTGCCAAACACTGCACCCCCTGAATATAATACTGCCAAACACTGCACCCATAGAATATAATAATGCCAAACACTGCACCTCCTGAATATAATACTGCCAAACACTGCCCCCCTGAGTATAATACTGCCAAACACTGCACCCCTGAATATAATACTGCCAAACGCTACACCCCTAGAATATAATAATGCCAAACACTGCACCCCCTGAATATAATACTGCCAAACACTACACCCCTAGAATATAATAATGCCAAACACTGCACCCCTGAATATAATACTGCCAAACGCTACACCCATAGCATATAATAATGCCAAACACTGCACCCCCTGAATATAATACTGCCAAACACTACACCCCCTGAATATGATACTGCCAAACACTGCACCCCCTGAATATAATACTGCCAAACACTGCACTCCTGAATATAATACTGCCAAACACTGCACTCCTGAATATAATACTGCCAAACACTACACCCCCTGAATATAATACTGCCAAACACTACACCTCCTGGATATAATACTGCCAAACACTGCACCTCCTGAATATAATACTGCCAAACACTGCACCTTCTGAATATAATACTGCCAAACACTGCACCCCCTGAATATAATACTGCCAAACACTGCACCCCTGAATATAATACTGCCAAACACTGAACCTCCTGAATATAATACTGCCAAACACTGCACTCCTGAATATAATTCTTTCAAACACTACACCTCCTGAATATAATACTGCCAAACACTACACCCCCTAAATATAATACTGCCAAACACTACACCCCCTGAATATAATACTGCCACACACTACACCTCCTGAATATAATACTGCCACACACTGCACCCCCAGGATATAATATTGCCAAACACTGCACCACCGGAATATAATACTGCCAAACACAGCACCTCCTGAATATAATACTGCAACACACTGTACCCCTGAATATAATACTGCCAAACACTGCACCCCTGAATATAATACTGCCAAACACTGCAGCCCCTCAATATAATACTGCCAAACACTGCACCCCCTGAATATAATACTGCCAAAAACTGCACCTCCTGAATATAATACTGCCAAACACTGCACCCCTGAATATAATACTGCCAAACACTACACCCACTGAATATAATACTGCCAATCACTGCACCTCTAGAATATAATAATGCCAAACACTGCACCCCCTGAATATAATACTGCCAAACACTGCACCCCCTGAATATAATACTGCCAAACACTGCACCCCCTGAATATAATACTGCCACACACTGCACCCCCTGAATATAATACTGCCAAACACTGCACTCCTGAATATAATACTGCCAAACACTACACCCCCTGAATATAATACTGCCACACACTACACCTCCTGAATATAATACTGCCACACACTGCACCCCCAGAATATAATACTGCCAAACACTGCACCACGGAAATATAATACTGCCAAACACTGCACCCCCTGAATATAATACTGCAACACACTGCACCCCCTGAATATAATACTGCAACACACTGCACCCCCTGAATATAATACTGCCAAACACTGCACCCCCTGAATATAATACTGCAAAACACTGCACCCCTGAATATAATACTGCCAAACACTGCACTCCTGAATATAATACTGCCAAACACTGCACTCCTGAATATAATACTGCCAAACACTACACCCCCTGAATATAATACTGCCAAACACTACACCTCCTGGATATAATACTGCCAAACACTGCACCTCCTGAATATAATACTGCCAAACACTGCACCTTCTGAATATAATACTGCCAAACACTGCACCCCCTGAATATAATACTGCCAAACACTGCACCCCTGAATATAATACTGCCAAACACTGAACCTCCTGAATATAATACTGCCAAACACTGCACTCCTGAATATAATTCTTTCAAACACTACACCTCCTGAATATAATACTGCCAAACACTACACCCCCTAAATATAATACTGCCAAACACTACACCCCCTGAATATAATACTGCCACACACTACACCTCCTGAATATAATACTGCCACACACTGCACCCCCAGGATATAATACTGCCAAACACTGCACCACCGGAATATAATACTGCCAAACACAGCACCTCCTGAATATAATACTGCAACACACTGTACCCCTGAATATAATACTGCCAAACACTGCACCCCTGAATATAATACTGCCAAACACTGCAGCCCCTCAATATAATACTGCCAAACACTGCACCCCCTGAATATAATACTGCCAAAAACTGCACCTCCTGAATATAATACTGCCAAACACTGCACCCCTGAATATAATACTGCCAAACACTACACCCACTGAATATAATACTGCCAATCACTGCACCTCTAGAATATAATAATGCCAAACACTGCACCCCCTGAATATAATACTGCCAAACACTGCACCCCCTGAATATAATACTGCCAAACACTGCACCCCCTGAATATAATACTGCCACACACTGCACCCCCTGAATATAATACTGCCAAACACTGCACTCCTGAATATAATACTGCCAAACACTACACCCCCTGAATATAATACTGCCACACACTACACCTCCTGAATATAATACTGCCACACACTGCACCCCCAGAATATAATACTGCCAAACACTGCACCACGGAAATATAATACTGCCAAACACTGCACCCCCTGAATATAATACTGCAACACACTGCACCCCCTGAATATAATACTGCAACACACTGCACCCCCTGAATATAATACTGCCAAACACTGCACCCCCTGAATATAATACTGCAAAACACTGCACCCCTGAATATAATACTGCCAAACACTGCACCCCCTGAATATAATACTGCCAAACACTGCACCTCCTGAATATAATACTGCCAAACACTACGCACCTTGAATATAATACTGCCAAACACTGCACCTCCTGAATATATTACTGCCAAACACTGCACCTCCTGAATATAATACTGCCAAACACTGCACCTCCTGAATATAATACTGCCAAACCCTGCACCCCCTGAATATAATACTGCCAAACACTGCACCCCCTGAATATAATACTGCCAAACACTGCACCCCCTGAATATAATACTGCCAAACACTGCACCCCCAGAATATAATACTGTCGCACACTGCACCTCCTGAATATAATACTGCCAAACACTGCACCCCCTGAGTATAATACTGCCAAACACTGCACCACCGGAATATAATACTGCCAAACACAGCACCTCCTGAATATAATACTGCCACACACTGCACCCCCAGAATATAATACTGCCAAACACTGCACAACCGGAATATAATACTGCCAAACACAGCACCTCCTGAATATAATACTGCAACACACTGTACCCCCTGAATATAATACTGCCAAACACTGCACCTCCTGAATATAATACTGCAACACACTGTACCCCCTGAATATAATACTGCCAAACACTACACCTCCTGAATATAATACTGCCAAACACTGCACCTCCTGAATATAATACTGCCAAACACTGCACCTCCTGAATATAATACTGCCAAACACTGCACCCCCTGAATATAATACTGCCACACACTACACCTCCTGAATATAATACTGCCAAACACTACACCTCCTGAATATAATACTGCCAAACACTGCAACCCTTGAATATAATACTGCCAAACACTACACCCCCTGAATATAATACTGCCAAACACTACACCTCCTGAATATAATACTGCCAAACACTACACCCCCTCAATATAATACTTCCAAACACTACACCCCCTGAATATAATACTGCCAAACACTACACCCCCTGAATATAATACTGCCAAACACTACACCCCCTGAATATAATACTGCCAAACACTACACCCCCTGAAGATAATACTGTCAAACACTACACCTCCTGAATATAATACTGCCACACACTGCACCTCTAGAATATAATAATGCCAAACACTGCACCCCCTGAATATAATACTGCCAAACACTGCACCCCTGAATATAATACTGCCAAACACTACACCCCCTGAATATAATACTGCCAAACACTACACCCCCTGAATATAATACTGCCAAACATTACACCCCCTGAATATAATACTGCCAAACACTACACCCCCTGAATATAATACTGCCAAACACTACACCCCCTGAAGATAATACTGCCAAACACTACACCTCCTGAATATAATACTGCCAAACACTGCACCCCTTGAATATAATACTGCCAAACACTACACCTCCTGAATATAATACTGCCAAACACTGCACCTCCTGAATATAATACTGCCAAACACTGCACCTCCTGAATATAATACTGCCAAACACTGCACCTCCTGAATATAATACTGCCAAACACTGCACCCCCTGAATATAATACTGCCAAACACTGCACCTCCTGAATATAATACTGCCAAACACTACACCTCCTGAATATAATACTGCCGCACACTACACCTCCTGAATATAATACTGCCAAACACTACACCCCCTGAATATAATACTGCCAAACACTGCACCCCCTGAATATAATACTGCCGCACACTACACCTCCTGAGTATAATAGTTCCAAACACTGCACCCCTTGAATATAATACTGCCAAACACTGCACCTCCTGAATATAATACTGCCAAACACTGCACCTCCTGAATATAATACTGCCAAACACTGCACCTCCTGAATATAATACTGCCAAACACTGCACCCCCTGAATATAATACTGCCACACACTACACCTCATGAATATAATACTGCCACACACTGCACCCCTTGAATATAATACTGCCAAACACTGCACCCCCTGAATATAATACTGCCGCACACTACACCTCCTGAGTATAATAGTTCCAAACACTGCACCCCTTGAATATAATACTGCCAAACACTGCACCACCTGAATATAATACTGCCAAACACTGCACCTCCTGAATATAATACTGCCAAACACTGCACCTCCTGAATATAATACTGCCAAACACTGCACCCCCTGAATATAATACTGCCAAACACTGCACCTCCTGAATATAATACTGCCAAACACTGCACCCCCTGAATATAATACTGCCACACACTACACCTCCTGAATATAATACTGCCAAACACTACACCCCCTGAATATAATATTGCCAAACACTGCACCCCCTGAGTATAATACTGCCACACACTACACCTCCTGAATATAATACTGCCAAACACTACACCTCCTGAATATAATACTGCCAAACACTACATCCCCTGAATATAATGCTGCCAAACACTGCACCCCCTGAATATAATACTTCCAAACACTGCACCCCCTGAATATAATACTGCCAAACACTGCACCTCCTGAATATAATACTGCCAAACACTGCACCTCCTGAATATAATACTGCCAAACACTGCACCCCCTGAATATAATACTGCCACACACTACACCTCCTGAATATAATACTGCCAAACACTACACCCCCTGAATATAATATTGCCAAACACTGCACCCCCTGAATATAATACTGCCACACACTACACCTCCTGAATATAATACTGCCAAACACTACACCTCCTGAATATAATACTGCCAAACACTACATCCCCTGAATATAATGCTGCCAAACACTGCACCCCCTGAATATAATACTGCCAAACACTGCACCCCCTGAATATAATACTGCCAAACACTGCACCTCCTGAATATAATACTGCCAAACACTGCACCTCCTGAATATAATACTGCCAAACACTGTACCCCCTGAATATAATACTGCCACACACTACACCCCCTGAATATAATGCTGCCAAACACTGCACCCCCTGAATATAATACTGCCAAACACTGCACCCCCTGAATATAATACTGCCAAACACTACACCTCCTGAATATAATACTGCCAAACACTACACCTCCTGAATATAATACTGCCAAACACTACATCCCCTGAATATAATACTGCCAGACACTGCACCTCCTGAATATAATACTGCCAAACACTGCACCCCCTGAATATAATACTGCCAAACATTACATCCCCTGAATATAATGCTGCCAAACACTGCACCCCCTGAATATAATACTGCCAAACACTGCACCCCCTGAATATAATACTGCCAGACACTGTACCTCCTGAATATAATACTGCCAAACACTGCACCCCCTGAATATAATACTGCCACACACTATGTCACTGAACTACATCTGAAGCCCCTGTCCCTCCTGTCACATTTTATCTTTCCTCTTTGGGCGCAGATGTTGTTTTTATTCTCCATCTTAGAAGAACAGAAGAAGAAGAATATCCGATCTCCCCCCTGGTTGGTTCTGGGCAGATTTTGGGCACATACCTGGGTGAGGCCTGTGATATGATACAATATCAAAGCGACAATTAATATGGCAGCAACTGCAGTATCTACCAGTATACCGCCAAACCCCTGTAAATATCAAAGAACATATAACAGCACTGCTCCGAGTGCACCGTACAGAACGCCCGCACAACACCACAACGTATAAACCGCACGACATCCTGTTACATCACATCGGCACTGAGTCTTGTGACCGGGGAATTAGGAACCAAACAGCACCTTGCACAATAACACTCTGCATCAGTAATGGTGATAATGCTGCCACACTGTACACTGACCATAGTAATGCTACCATACTGTGCACTGACTATGATGATGCTGTCACACTGTGCACTGATCATAGTAATGCTGTCACACTGTGCACTGATCATGGTAATGCTGTCACACTGTGCACTGATCATAGTAATGCTGTCACACTGTGCAGTGACCATAGTAATGCTGTCACACTGTGCACTGACCATGGTAATGCTGTCACACTGTACACTGACCATAGTAATGCTGTCACACTGTACACTGACCATGGTAATACTGTCACACTGTGCACTGACCATGGTAATGCCGTCACACTGTACACTGACCATAGTAATGCCGTCACACTGTACACTGACCATAGTAATGCCGTCACACTGTGCACTGACTATAGTAATGCTGTCACACTGTACACTGATCATAGTAATGCTGTCACACTGTGCACTGACTATAGTAATGCTGTCACACTGTGCGCTGACCATGGTAATGCTGTCACACTGTGCACTGATCATAGTAATGCTGTCACACTGTGCAGTGACCATAGTAATGCTGTCACACTGTGCACTGACCATGGTAATGTTGTCACACTGTACACTGACCATAGTAATGCTGTCACACTGTACACTGACCATGGTAATACTGTCACACTGTGCACTGACCATGGTAATGCCGTCACACTGTACACTGACCATAGTAATGCCGTCACACTGTGCACTGACTATAGTAATGCTGTCACACTGTGCACTGACCATAGTAATGCCGTCACACTGTACACTGACCATAGTAATGCTGTCACACTGTGCACTGACCATGGTAATACTGTCACACTGTACACTGACCATGGTAATACTGTCACACTGCACACTGACCATAGTAATGCTGCCATACTGTGCACTGACTATGGTAATGCTGTCACACTGTGCACTGATCATGGTAATGCTGTCACACTGTACACTGACCATGGTAATGCTGTCACACTGTGCACTGACTATAGTAATGCTGTCACACTGTGCGCTGACCATGGTAATGCTGTCACACTGTACACTGACCATGGTAATGCTTTCACACTGTGCATTGACCATAGTAATGCTGTCACACTGTGCACTGACCATTGTAATGCTGTCACACTGTACACTGACCATGGTAATGCTGTCACACTGTACACTGACCATGGTAATGATGTCACACTGTACACTGATCATGGTAATGCTGTCACACTGTACACTGACCATGGTAATACTGTCCCACTGTACATTGACCATGGTAATGCTGTCACACTGCACACTGACCGTGGTAATACTGTCACACTGCACACTGACCATGGTAATACTGTCACACTGTACACTGACCATGGTAATGCCATCACACTGTACACTGACCATGGTAATACTGTCACACTGTACACTGACCATGGTAATACTGTCACACTGTGCACTGACCATAGTAATGCCGTCACACTGTACACTGACCATAGTAATGCTGTCACACTGTGCACTGACCATGGTAATACTGTCACACTGTACACTGACCATGGTAATACTGTCACACTGCACACTGACCATAGTAATGCTGCCATACTGTGCACTGACTATGGTAATGCTGTCACACTGTGCACTGATCATGGTAATGCTGTCACACTGTACACTGACCATGGTAATGCTGTCACACTGTGCACTGACTATAGTAATGCTGTCACACTGTGCGCTGACCATGGTAATGCTGTCACACTGTACACTGACCATGGTAATGCTTTCACACTGTGCATTGACCATAGTAATGCTGTCACACTGTGCACTGACCATTGTAATGCTGTCACACTGTACACTGACCATGGTAATGCTGTCACACTGTACACTGACCATGGTAATGATGTCACACTGTACACTGATCATGGTAATGCTGTCACACTGTACACTGACCATGGTAATACTGTCCCACTGTACATTGACCATGGTAATGCTGTCACACTGCACACTGACCGTGGTAATACTGTCACACTGCACACTGACCATGGTAATACTGTCACACTGTACACTGACCATGGTAATGCCATCACACTGTACACTGACCATGGTAATACTGTCACACTGTACACTGACCATGGTAATACTGTCACACTGTACACTGACCATGGTAATACTGTCACACTGTACACTGACCATGGTAATACTGTCACATTGTACACTGACCATGGTAATGCTGTCACACTGTACACTGACCATGGTAATACTGTCACACTGTACACTGACCATGGTAATACTGTCACACTGTACACTGACCATGGTAATACTGTCACACTGTACACTGACCATGGTAATACTGTCACACTGTACACTGACCATGGTAATACTGTCACATTGTACACTGACCATGGTAATGCTGTCACACTGTACACTGACCATGGTAATACTGTCACACTGTACACTGACCATGGTAATACTGTCACACTGTACACTGACCATGGTAATGCTGTCACGCTGTACACTGACCATGGTAATGCTGTCACACTGTACACTGACCATGGTAATGCTGTCACGCTGTACACTGACCATGGTAATGCTGTCACACTGTACACTGACCATGGTAATACTGTCACACTGTACACTGACCATGGTAATACTGTCACACTGTACACTGACCATGGTAATGCTGTCACGCTGTACACTGACCATGGTAATGCTGTCACGCTGTACACTGACCATGGTAATGCTGTCACGCTGTACACTGACCATGGTAATACTGTCACACTGTACACTGACCATGGTAATACTGTCACACTGTACACTGACCTCGTGTCATGTTTTCTTACGGTATAGTTACGATGATCTGTGTGATGACACTTTAGGAGGTTACAGTCAGATGGCGCAGGGTTAACACACACGTGGCTTGTGATTTGGTGGCTTCCTAACCAGAACTTCCTACTTGGTTAATTAGTATCCAGGACCTTCAAGGTGTTGGCGGTATTATTGTGTACAAACCTTATTCTGAGGACATGGTCGGGTTCTCTTCTTCTACCACCAGGACACGACCGGTGAGATCTGGGACACCGCAGGATCTAAGCCGCTTACTGACGCTGCTCTGGTCCAGTCTTCCCACCTCTACCATCTGCTGTGGTCTCGCTCCAGATGAACTGTACATGGTTACAGAACACCCGCCATATATGTGTACCTGTCCTGATTGGTCCCGGTGCCCCCGTCTGAACTGCACACCCCGCCAGTGTATTCCGGTGTGCCCCAAGGAAAAGACGGGACACCTATCACCCAGGCCTCTGTGCAGCCCCCAATTACGGGTGCTCTCACGACTGGTGGCCCCCTCTACCTACCATGACACCAGCAGAGCGGCCCCATATCCTCAAGTCCCGGTTGTCCACTAAGGCCACTGACTGCGGAGAGGCCCTTGCACCTGTTGTCCCCTCAGACTGATCTGATGCTGGACTTCAGGAGCTTTTAGTCAGTTAACCCTTTGTGAGCTGAGTCAATCGTGATGGCCTATATACCGGTGACATCCTTGTGTACAGGGACTCGTGGCGCCAATGTTTTGTGCCTGCTCTTTCTCACACTTTACAGTCCACAACCAGATGGGGGCGCCAGTAATATCCAATATTAGGATGTTAAAGGGGTATTCCAGGAAAAAACTTCTATATATATATATATACATATATATATATATACATATATATACATCAACTGTCTCCAGAAAGTTAATCAGATTTGTAAATTACTTCTATAAAAAAAAATCTTAATCCCTCCAATAATTATCAGCTGCTGAAGTTGAGTTGTTCTTTTCTGTCTGGCAACGGTGCTCTCTGCTGACATCTCTATCTGTCTCGGGAACTACACAGAGTAGAAGAGATTTGCTATGGGGATTTGCTTTTATTCTGGACAGTTCCCGAGACAGGTGTCATCAGAGAGCACAAAGACAGAAAAGAACAACTCAACTTCAGCAGCTGATACGTACTGAAAGGATTAAGATTTTTTAATTGAAGTCATTTACAAATCTTCAATGCAGTAGAGAATAGAATAACATCGGCACTCACCGGTCTTCTCTTAAAAAAAGGCTTCTTTATTGATACTCACAACATGAAATGCAGTAAGGTTCTATTTAGTTCTACAAGTAATAAGATCATTATATTACATTATATTACATTATATTACATTGTATTACATTATATTACATTATATTACATTATATTACATTGTATTACATTATATTACATTATATTACATTATATTACATTGTATTACATTATATTACATTATATTACATTGTATTACATTATATTACATTATATTACATTATATTACATTATATTACATTGTATTACATTATATTACATTATATTACATTATATTACATTGTATTACATTATATTACATTATATTACATTGTATTACATTATATTACATTATATTACATTGTATTACATTATATTACATTATATTACATTATATTACATTGTATTACATTATATTACATTATATTACATTATATTACATTATATTACTTGTAGAACTAAATTTGTGGTATATGTCATCTATTGCCCATGTGGGTTCTATTATATCGGCAAAACTATAAGACAATTATGTGCTCGTATTAAGGAACATCTTTATTCGTTCCGTACCTTGAAGGGAGCACCGCGTCTTATCGCCCATATGATGGAAGCCCACAAGGGACAATTGGATCATCTAAAATTCTCCGGGATAGAAAAGGTTAAACCCAAACCGGGGATAAGTCTGGATCAATACCTCTAGCAAAGAGAAACATATTGGATGATACAAACAGCAGCAGCTGGTCCTCTCGGATTGAATGATAAAATTGATTATGCACCATGTTTTTACATTTTCAGTTTTTAATATGCACATGTCTTAGTATATGCTTTCTTATACTGATGCACTTATAAAAATGGCGATGGTTAGCCAATGGGGAGACTCTAACGAGAACTCGCCAGGTGCATCAGGAGAGGAGGGCGGTCCGGAGCGTTCACGATTGGCCGCCCACCTGTATAAGAAGCAGCACAGAAATCCAGGTAGACATGGCCGGATGAAGCTCGTATAACGAGTGAAACAGAATCTGTCGCCTACTACGTACCCCCCCCCCCCCCCCCCCCCCCCCCCTGCACGGGTCCCTCTCCCTTACTGCATTTCATGTTGTGAGTATCAATAAAGAAGCCTTTTTTAAGAGAAGACCGGTGAGTGCCGATGTTATTCTATTCTCTACTGCATTGAAGATTTATACCTTGCTGAAACGTCAGAGCACCACCATATCTCTATCGGTTTATCCAAGTCACACGCCCGCCGCACAATCCAGCCTAGCCAATAGGAGCAGTGCCGAATATCACATCTTCTCTTTGCTCATTTACAAATCTGTTGATATATATAAAAAGTTTTTTTCCTGGATAACCCCTTTTAACTTAATACCTAATATGTACCCGACCAACGTGCCTTCAGCTGTTGCAAAACTACAACTCACAGCATACCCGGACAGCCAATGGCTGTCCGGGCATGCTGGGAGTTGTAGTTTTGCAACAGATGGATGCATGCCTGGGCTGCTGAGAAGAGAGAAAAGCCTTGAATTACCTTTCAGGGACAGTGTGGGTGCTCTGAAAGAGGCAGAAAGGCCTTTGGGTGTCTGGGCATGCTGGGAGTTGTAGTTTTGCAACAGCTGGAGGCACATCGGTTGGGAAGCACTGGCCTATAGGGACCCAACTGCACATGGTGAGATAAAAAAACAAAACTGCGTGCGCCAAAATTCTGTTGCAATTTTGGTATCGCTCCACAGGGGTGCGCCATACCCGGATATCAGCGGCTTCAGGAAAGCCGGGCGGCCGCTGATCCATTTAACATGTAAGGAATGAAATGATTATCTGACACGTAACTTCTCATCACTTTATTATAAATGTAAAAGCCGGATGAGGCAAGAACAGTCAGAAAATACCACGTAGGGTTAATGGGGGCGTCCACGGGATGTGGTGAACCCTCGTGTGGGGGCCGTAATGTGATTGTGTGATCAAAATCCTATATACACTGTAACAAAACCTGCACCTGTGTCAGAGGACACGCCCCCTCCTAGATAAACCCTGCCCACTTTTCTCTTTTAACTCCTTAAGGAAATAAGACTTAAATGTACGTCCTATACATGAAGCGATCGCAGGAGCTGTCAGCAGGCAGGGACCCGCCGCTAATGGCAGACATCAGCGATTCCGCCATTAACCCCTCAGATCACGGCATCTGCGGCAATGCGACACTTGTAATGGCTGATCGGATCACCCTCGGCACAACTGCAGGGATCCGATGAGCCAAGATGGCGGCAGGAGGTCTCCTCACCTGCCTCTGCCGGGGTCTTCTCTGGCCAGACAGTACTAGTAGATGCCCGATAATACTGATCAGTGCTATGCCGATACATAGGGATTGCTATAAATAGTCCCCGATGGGGACATATAAAGTGTAAAGTATAAGTAAAAAAAAAAAGTTTTAAATAAATAAAAAAAAAAATAAAATAAAAAAACCTTCCACAATACCCCAAAAAGCATAATTTATTAAAAAGCAATTGTTGGTGCGTGTGTAAATGTCCGAACTATCAAAATATTATTTTAATGATCCAGTCTGGTGAACGGCCTAAATGTAAAAGAAAATAAAAAAAAAATTCAATGTTGCTGCTTTTTTTGTTACTTTACATAGCAAAAAAATTATTAAAAAGGTATTTTAAAAAGTCTCATATGCGCAAAAGTAGTATCGATAAAAGTTACAAATCACGGGGCAAAAAATGGTCGTCATACAACCTGTATGCGGAAAAATTTGAATGTTATAGGGGTCAGAATAGGGCGATTTTAAACAGACTTACCATAGTGCAGTTTTACCGTAAAGTGTGAAAACGAAACCCTACAAAATTTTGGTTTTCTTTTCAATTTTCCCCAGCTAAATAATACTTTTTTGGTTGCACCGTACATTGGATGGTAAAATGATGATGTCAGTACAAAATACAATTGGTCGTGCAAAAACAAAACAACAAAAACAACAAAAAATTACAAGAACAACAAAAACAAGATCAACAAGAACAAAAACAAGAATAACAAAAACAATAAGAACAACAAAAACAATAACAACAAAAACAACAAGAACAAGAATAACAAAAACAATAATAACAACAAAAACAATAACAACAAAAACAACAAGAACAAGAATAACAAAAACAATAACAACAAAAACAATCCTCGTTTGGTTCTGTGGATGGAATTATGGGTCTCAGACGGCAAAGAGGAAAAATAAAAATGCAAAAATAAAATTGTCCGTGTCCTTAAAAGGTTAAAAGTGACAAGAAAGGAGAAAAAGCTTCAAAAAGTTGCAAAAATGTAACATGCAAAAAGCTGCAACATTTGTATCCCAGAAATCTAGGCACATGGTTTGGTAAATTATGAAATGTAGGCAGAGGCTCCCTTTAAAGGGGTAATCCAGTGCCTTAGCCTTCTGAACATCCGGTTCAGAAGGCTTGGAGCAGCGGCTGCGACATCACGACCACGCCCCCTTGTGATGTCACGCCATGCCCCCTCCATTGATGTCTATGGGAGGGGGCAGGGCGTGACATCACGAGGGGGTGTGGCCATGGCATTGTGACTGCGGCCGCTGCTCCAAGCCTTCTGAACCAGATGTTCAGAAGGCTAAGGCACGGAGTACCCGTTTAAAGGTTGTAGGTGACGGACAGATATCTGACATACGTTTCTATGGTAACACTGAAGACCTTCACGGTCCAAATCACTCGCGAAGATAAAGACAGAGAAACCAATACAAATACTGAATTTTAGTCCAAGTTCAACTTTTTCAAAAAGATCTGATCCCTTCGTCCGGTGGTCACTGGGGAGTTCACCATCATTGGTGCTTCTATGAGTCTCCCTGGTTGGACGGGTTTGAGGGCTTCATCCTTGGCCGATGCCAAAATCATGAAAAACAAACAATCGATACATTTTACCAATGATGGGGTCAAAAACAGTAAAGGAGGTTAGGGAGATTGAGGAGGTTAGGAGGGTTGAGGAGGTTCAGGAGGTTCAGGAGGTTAAGGAGGTTAGGAGGGTTGGGGAGGTTCAGGAGGTTCAGAAGGTTGAGGAGATTCAGGAAGTCCAGGAGGTTCACGAGGTTCAGGAAGTCAAGGAGGTTGAGGGAGCTTGAGGGGGTTCAGGAGGTTGAGGAGGTCCAGAAGGTGGAGGAGGTTCAGGAGGTTAGGGAGGTTCAGGAGGTTAGGGAGATCAAGGGGGTTGAGGAGGTAAAGGAGGTTGAGGGGGTTCAGGAGGTTGAGGAGGTCCAGAAGGTGGAGGAGGTTCAGGAGGTCCAGGAGGTTAGGGAGGTTCGGGAGGTCAAGGGGGTTGAGGAGGTAAAGGAGGTCGAGGAGGTTGAGGAGGTTGAGGAGGTTCAGGAGGTCCAGGAGGTTGAGGAAGTTGAGGAGGTCCAGGAGGTTGAGGAGGTTGAGGAGGTTCAGGAGGTTGAGGAGGTTCGGCAGGTTGAGGAGGTTGAGGAGGTTGAGGAGGTCCAGGAGGTTGAGGAGGTCCAGGAGGTTGAGGAGGTCCAGGAGGTCCAGGAGGTTGAGGAGGTTCGGCAGGTTGAGGAGGTTGAGGAGGTCCAGGAGGTTGAGGAGGTCCAGGAGATTGAGGAGGTCCAGGAGGTTCCGGAGGTTGAGGAGGTTCCGGAGGTTGAGGAGGTCCAGGAGGTTGAGGAGGTCCAGGAGGTTGAGGAGGTTCGTCAGGTTGAGGAGGTTAAGGAGGTTGAGGAGGTTCAGGAGGTTCGGCAGGTTGAGGAGGTTGAGGAGGTCCAGGAGGTTGAGGAGGTCCAGGAGGTTGAGGAGGTCCAGGAGGTTGAGGAGGTCCAGGAGATTGAGGAGGTTCCGGAGGTTGAGGAGGTCCAGGAGATTGAGGAGGTTCCGGAGGTTGAGGAGGTTCCGGAGGTTGAGGAGGTCCAGGAGGTTGAGGAGGTTCCGGAGGTTGAGGAGGTTCCGGAGATTGAGGAGGTTCCGGAGGTTGAGGAGGTCCAGATGGTTGAGGAGGTCCAGGAGGTTGAGGAGGTCCAGGAGGTTGAGGAGGTCCAGGAGATTGAGGAGGTTCCGGAGGTTGAGGAGGTCCAGGAGATTGAGGAGGTTCCGGAGGTTGAGGAGGTTCCGGTGGTTGAGGAGGTCCAGGAGGTTGAGGAGGTTCCGGAGGTTGAGGAGGTTCCGGAGATTGAGGAGGTTCCGGAGGTTGAGGAGGTCCAGATGGTTGAGGAGGTCCAGGAGGTTGAGGAGGTCCAGGAGGTTGAGGAAGTCCAGGAGGTTGAGGAGGTCCAGGAGGCTCGGGACCTTCTATCGGCTCATGGGCATATTCATGTAGACTTTCCTGTCATCTAGAAGACAGAAGAACGGACCATGAATGTCTATTACCACAGAATGGAGGTCAGCTGGTGGGCGGAGTACGTCCCCACTTGGCTTCCACCTAAATATTCTCGCCCATCACAGTGAAACAAGCGGAAGAGAAGAATTTTACAGGTTAATAGTGAATAATGGCGGATCTCACCGTTGTTTTGGCGTTTTTGGAAGCTTTGCTTGGTACAATGATAAACCACCAGGATAATGATGACTGTCAGGGCAATGTCTCCGAGGACCACGCCCACCAGGGTCGGGGTATCAATGTGGTAACAGTCTCCACAAGCAATGTCTGCAAGACAGAAAGAGCCGATGAGGATGAAGAGCGCCCCCCTCAGGTTTACCTCCTCACTTCACCCCTATAGACATTCTATACTCTGTGATGAGGAGCTCGGTGAGACAGGGACTGGAGACGATTGGATGTGTAAGGTCACATGGTCAGGAGGTCACTGGGAGGTGGAATTCTACTATAGAGTCTTATTGGTCCAAAGAATATGAGGTCACAGAAGTTTCATTACAGTGTCTACCTGATGACACCGGGTATGGTGAAACAAGTCGGGGAGAAAACTGGTGCTTAAAGGGGTACTCCGGGGGAAAACAATTTATATTAAATCAACTGGTGCCAGAAAGATAAACAGATTTGTAAATTAGAAACAAAATTTCAACCACCCCTCAAGGATACCCCCCTCCTGTTGCAAAACTACAACACCCAGCATGCCCGGACAGCCAACGGCTGTCCGGGCATGCTGGGAGTTGTAGTTTTGCAACATCTGGAGGTCCGCAGGTTGAAGACCACTGGTATAGGAGGTAATACTCACCTGTCCCGGCCGCTCCGTACCGTCACCGCTGCCTGGGATGTCGCCGTCCATCGCTGTCGCCGCGTCCCCGTGGTGTCCCCAACGCTCTGAATGTCGTCTTCCCCGGGATCGACGCTCTCCGTCGCCGTCATCATCACTACGCACGCCGCTCCTATTGGATGACGAGACGCCGTGCGTGACAACGTGATGACGTCAAAGGAGAGCGCCGGCCATGCAGGGGATCCCGGCACGGAGCAGACACTGAGGAGGCAGGTAAGGTCCCTCCCGGTGTCCTGTAAGCTGTTCGGGACGCCGCGATTTCACCACGACGGTCCCGAGTGTTATTTTCGCTTCAGACGCGGCAGTCAGCTTTGATCGCCGCGTCTGAAGGGTTAATACAGGGCATCACCGCGATCGGTGATGTCCTGTATTAGCCGCAGGTCCCGGCCATTGATGGCCGCAGGTATTCGCCGTATAAGACGCACCGGGGACCGGAATGCCTGCTGAAATCATTCAGCAGGCACCCCGGCACATCGCCCAGGGGGGTGCTGAGACCCCCCATGTCGGCGATCGCAGAAAATCACATGTCAATTCAGACATGCAATTTTCTGCTATTCCGGGCTGATCGGGTCTCTGGTGACCCGATCACCCGGAAAATAGGGATGAACGGAGCTGTCAGTGACAGCCCTGATCATCCTGAGGGATAGGAGCGAGGTCGCAGAGCTGCGATCTCCTCCTATCCCCTGCCATTGGTCAGAACTGATTCTGACCAATGGCAGGGCAGGACAGTGGGTTGCCATGACAACCCTCCGTTCTGTCCATTCCTGGATGTCAAGGGGAACATGGACAGAAGATGGAGGCCGATACCTGGAGGAGAAGATGCCTGGGAACAGCTGATCGTCGCTGCAGACTGCTGGATCCGGGCTCAGGTAGGGAAACGACGGTAGGGGGTGGGGGGGAATAAAAGTGAAAGTAAAGTGATCTTTACTGTGGCAACTACTAGGAAGGCCAAACGGCCACTCCCAGCATGCCCAGACAGCCAAAGGCTGTCTGGGCATGCTGGGAGTTGTAGTTTTGCAACATCTGGAGGGTCACAGTTTGGAGACCACTGTTAAAGTGGTGCCCAAATGGTAGCCGTCCAGATGTTGCCAAACAACAACTCTCAGCATGCCTGGACTGCTCAGGCATGCTGGGAGTTGTAGTTCTGTAACATCTGTCCCTTCAGATTTTGCAATTTTCATGACATTTTTGAATATTGCTGCTCTACTTTGAAGCCTCTAATTTAAAAAAAAAAGCAAAAATATCTCCATTTTATGAGGCCAACATGAAGCGGAGATATTGTATCTGTGAAGAAAAATAACAGTTATTGGGAAGATCCATTTTCCTTATAAGCAGAGAAGCTTCAAAACTAGAAAAATGCTACATTTTCATGAAATTTGGGGATTTTTCACCAAAAAAGGATGCAAGTAATTTACCACCAAAATAAAGTAGAAAATGTCACGAAAAAACAATCTCAGAATCAGAATATTCGGTAAAAGCGTTTTCGTGTTATTAATTCGTAAAGACAGAATTGCGAAAAAGGGCTCAGTCCTTAAGGGGTTAATTGAATAATTTTAATTGTATTTTAATAAATATTTTTTGCGTTGTTCAAACAAACCATGTTTTCCCTGTGCGCCCAGGAGGGGGCATCCTGGAGGGGATTTGCTCAGTCGTTGGGGACCGATTTGTCAACCACAATTTAACCTGGGATACAAGTTGTGGGCTGCGCTTATTTCCATTTATCTCAGATTTGTAAATTACTTCTATAAAAAAAATGTAATCCTTCCAGTACTTATCAGCTGCTGTTTACTACAGAGAAAGTTCTTTTCTTTTTTTAATTTCTTTTCTGTCTGACCACAGTGCTCTCTGCTGACACCTCTGTCCATGTAAGGAACTGTCCAGAGCAGGAGAGGTTTGCTATAGGGATTTTCTCCAACACTAGACAGTTCCTGACATGGACAGAGGTGTCAGCAGAGAGCACTTCCTGTGGAACACAGCAGCTGTTGGGTGTGTCTGACTTCCAGAGTTTTCCAGAGAGAGAGGATTGAAGCAGTGTTTCCTACAGCCTTTTCCCCAGGAGGGTGGCAGCTTCCTTGGGAGAGCCTCCTGCTATGGAGCCCCAGACTTCCACCCCTTGAACTAGGCCGGCGGGGGGTGGGAGTGAGAGAGCTACGGCCGATTCCCAGGACAGGGTGAGAAGATCCAGCAGGCTCCGCAGTAATGTGGAGCCCACTCCCCCGTCCGTCGCTGGAAACCGCAAGGCGTCCGGTAAGAAGCTTATGGTGTGTGAGCTGAAGGCAGAGGAGCAGGAGGTGGTGAGAGCCCGAATGCTGATCGTAGAGGGAGCGGACATGTTTAAAGAATGAAGACCACTATAAAACCATGCGGACCCCTGTGAAGGAGGAAGAGGATAGTCAGGGGGAGGAAGAGTGCTTGTGTGATACAGAGGAGAAGATGGAGGAAGGTGGTGAGGGAGATGGCGGCAGTGAGGGTGATGAGAGTGAGGGGGATGTGTGTGATACCCCGTGTACCCCTAAGACCTCTGTCACCCCGAGTGCAGAATATATTAACCCTGCCCAAGTCGCATTACCAGCCACCTCTGAGGAAAGTGACAGTAATGATGGCGGTCTGTGGGGGGCTCCTGCGGGCCATAGTGATGCAGGAGTCACCCACCCGTCTGGAAAATTTCAGTTTTGGCCAGGACCTGGGCCCTGAGGAGAGGAAGAAGAAGAAGAAGAAAAAGGCTGAGGAGCAGATAAAGTTTGTTTTCTCCCCTATCCAGCAGTCGGGGCCACCTGAAAAGTTGGTTCAGGCTTCTGGGCCCCCCACCCTGCCAGATCCCGCTTCTGCTGTGGAACGGGACCAGCACGGGGGGTACAGTGCTGCATCCAACATGGCCGCGGGTGCTACAGTCACGCATCCTGCTGGTAGGGAAGAGCAGGACGGGCTAATAGTGGGCAATAGTTATGCAGCAGTTTGCAAGGGGAGCGGTTCCCCGAGTATTGTGGGCAATGTTACTAGCCCTGCGGGGCACTTCCCTGAGAGGGGGGGGAGTGTCCAGGCGCCTGAGGTGTGTGGTGAGATCTTCTGCTCGGGGGGCGGTCCCCTGGGCACTGCTAGTAGTGTCGGTGCTGCGGGGCACTCCGCTGAGAGGGGGGGGAGTGTCCAGGTGTCAGGACCTGCTGCTGAGTCTGTGCGGTTGGGCGCAGTGTGTGGCGCAGGCACTGCAGGGATCTCCCATGTGAGAGGGGAGTCCCTGCACATCAGTGGCAGGAGGAGTGGTGGAGGTGCGCCCGGAGGGGCAGCTGTCAATAAAATACTGTCAATAAAAGCAATGTTAATACAAGGTGTGTGAAAGATGGGAGTGGTAGTGCTGTGGATGAGAGGGGTGTATGTGGCAGTGGTAGTGGTGCAGATGGGAGGAGTGGTAGTGGTGCAGATGGGAGGAGTGGTAGTGGTGTAGATGGGAGGAGTGGTAGTGGTGTAGATGGGAGGAGTGGTAGTGGTGCAGATGGGAGGAGTGGTAGTGGTGTAGATGGGAGGAGTGGTAGTGGTGCAGATGGGAGGAGTGGTAGTGGTGCAGATGGGAGGAGTGGTAGTGGTGCAGATGGGAGGAGTGGTAGTGGTGTAGATGGGAGGAGTGGTAGTGGTGCAGATGGGAGGAGTGGCAGTGGTGTAGATGGGAGGAGTGGTAGTGGTGTAGATGGGAGGAGTGGTAGTGGTGCAGATGGAAGGAGTGGTAGTGGTGTGAATGAGAGTGGTGATAGTGGAGTGAATGAGAGGAGTGGTAGTGGTGTAGATGGGAGGAGTGGTAGTGGTGTGAATGAGAGTGGTGATAGTGGAGTGAATGAGAGGAGTGGTAGTGGTGTAGATGGGAGGAGTGGTAGTGGTGTAGATGGGAGGAGTGGTAGTGGAGTGATCGGGAGAAGTGGTAGTGGAGTGAATAAGAGTGGTGATAGTGGAGTGAATGAGAGGAGTGGTAGTGGTGCAGATGGGAGGAGTGGTAGTGGAGTGATCGGGAGAAGTGGTAGTGAAGTGAATAAGAGTGGTGATAGTGGAGTGAATAGGAGGGGTGGTAGTGGTGCAGATGGGAGGAGTGGTAGTGGTGCAGATGGGAGGAGTGGTAGTGGCTTTTGTGGCAGTACAGGTGGCCTAGGCAGGGACATAGGGACGGGTTCAGTAGGATCTTTACCTCCTGCATCTGGTGAAGGTCAGTTGCAACGGCGCCTCCTGGAGGCACTAAAGAGAGGAGAAAGGACGCTCCAGGTAGAGGGAATGGAGATGGACCTATCTTTTTGGGTGGAGAGACATGGTCTGGGAGCATTCGGACAGAGAAATGGGGAGACTGTATGGTCCCTCCAGACACCCGGGCAGGAGGTAGGTCGCAGGAATGTGGCCCGTTTGGTCTGGAAAGGCGAAGATGCGTGCCCCCAAAGGGGCAAGGTGGTGGAGCTTCTCTTCCAGATGGGTTTCAGGGCTAGGGACATCTTTGCCCTGATCCACCCTTTCGGCTCCTCTGAGTTTGACGTCAGCTTTGTTAGGCCGGAGGGACTAGATCTCTTTTGGTCTAATTATGAGCTGATGAAAAACGAGCCCGGATGGCGAGATTTCGCTGTAAAAGCGGTATCTCGCCAGAGTATGGTAAAGAAAGTGACCGTTTTGACCCGTAACGAGTCACTTTCTTGTTATGACATTATGACCTGGCTGGGCAGGTACGGGGAGGTGACGGACATCCCCCGGAAGAACTTTGACGAGCAAAATATATGGTCTGGGGCCTGGACGTTTTCCGTCCGTCTCAGGCGTTCTGGGAACACGGTCACCCATATCCCTTCGGCCGCCTTTCTGGGACACGACAGGATTCAGATCTTCTACCAGGGGCAGCCAAAGCTGTGTCACAGGTGTGGTGACCCAAACCACTTTAGTGCCAACTGCACTCAGCAGATATGCGCCCTCTGCTGTGGGGTGGGTCACCTGGCGGCCACCTGTGGGCAGATTCGGTGTAACTTGTGTGGTGACTTAGGTCACCCGTTCAGCCGGTGTCCACACTCGTTCTCTAACACTGTGACCGCCCCGGCTGGGGAGAGCCTAACAGGTGGCCCAAGGGGGAGGGGACTAGTGGAGGAGAGGGGGCACCAAAGCCAGTGAAGGAAAAACATAAGACCCCCTCTATGCGTAGGCGAGAGGAGAAGCGCAGGTCGGAGAGGGCCCTTGAGAATGCCCAGGTGCCAGGGGTAGCTCGGGTTCCCACTCCAGACACTAGCTCAGAAGGAGGTCAGAATAACTCTGAGGCTTTGGGTGAGGCCGAACTGGATGAGGAGATAGGGAGACTGCGTAGGGAAGAAGGTCAAGATGCTCCTTCCTCCAGTCATGCCTCTGAATCCGAAACTGTGGCTGAGGAGGAGGAGGAGGGGCAGACAGTAAATGGTGGCCAGGAAAAGAAGAAGAGGAGGAAGAAGTGTAAGAGTAAGGCAGCGCTGTCCTCCTCTTCAATTGTAGCCTCAGACCATAGAAGGAACAACTCAGTCTCTGACCCTCTGATCGTCCGTTCAAATCGATATGAGGCCCTTGGGGATACCATCTCCCCTCCTCTTCTCGAGGGTCCGGAGGCAGTGCGGCCTCCAGGAGGTACCGAGCCTCCTTCCTCTGGGGCAATTTCCTCAGCGGGAGAGGTAACACCAGATGCTGGAGGTAAAGATCCTGGGATGGATATATCCCTGAGTTTAAAAAGAGGCAAAGGGTCTTCCTCCGATCCAGATGGGGGTGGAGGGAAGGAGAGGAAGAAGGTTTAAGGGGTGAGGCCATCTAACTCAATCACCCATGATGGCGGCACTCACCCCATTGACGCTGGCATCTATTAACTGTGCCAGCATAAAGTCTGATACGGCTAGATTTGCAGCCTTTGATTTTCTCGGCCACGTTGAAGCCGACATTTTCTTTTTACAAGAGACCAGGTTGTCAGATCTTGCCTCTCTGGTAAAAGCCAGGAGAGAGTGGAGGCGTGGCCCCTCCCACTGGTCTCTTGCGGCTGAGCCGTATAGTGGGGTGGCGGTCCTTTTTACCGCTCCTGTTGAATGCAGACGGGTTATTGAGCTAGAAATGGGGAGGTGCCTGATCATTGATGTCTTCATGAAGGGACAAGAGCTCCGGCTCATTAACATCTACGCCCCGCAAACTAAGCGGGGCCGTAAAGATCTCTTTATGAGGATTAAGCCCTTTCTTTTTACGAATCGGCAGGTGATCTTTGGAGGGGACTTCAATAATGTCACGAGGTCCCAAGATAGGAGAGGTTCCAATGGTCCGCTGACTTGCGATAGTGTGGCACTAATTAGCATAGCTAGAGAAGCTCGCCTAGAGGACGCCCACATCCGGAGCCCCTCAGGCCACGCGGGTTTCACCTATCATCGAGGTAGCTGCAGGTCTAGAATAGACAGGTTTTATTTAAAGGAGGAAGCCGTCTCTTCCGCAGTGTCCGTGATTGAGGTGGAGTTCTCCGATCACTGTATGATTTTGTTTTCCCTGAATGTTTCAGAGACCCCCCGGATGGGTAAAGGTTATTGGAAGCTGAATTTGTCCCTTCTGGAGGAAGCGGAGGTAAGACAGTCCTTTGAGGATTTTCTTCAGAGTCAGGTACCTTTACTGGGCCTATGTAGTAGTAAGTCAGAGTGGTGGGAGATATTCAAGAAGCGGGTTGCGGGGTTCTTCCGCCAGCTCTCGAGCCTCAGGTCCCTGAATAGGTACCGCCTGTATCAGGGACTGAGGAGGAAACTCGAGCTTCTCGTCTCGACTGGAGGTAGTCGTGATGATATCTCCAGAGTGAAATCCTTGCTGATGAGGTGTCAGTACGATAGGCACGCATCTTTGGTTTTTGAGAGGGATTTCGGGAAGTACCGCTCGCCCGACCCTTACAGAAACTGCAAGATGTCAGTGAGTAGTAAAGTCATTTCAGGACTGATCGATAGTACGGGATCTCTGAATCGGTCCAGATCAGGGATCTTGGAGGTCGTCAGATCCTTCTACTCGCACCTCTTGGGGAGGATGGATCTAGATCGAGACAAGATGTCGGCTTTCCTGGCTGAAACTATTCCTGAGCCAGGGGTAGACCCCTCTCTTGATGTTCTGGCAGAAGAAATCAGGGAAGAGGAAGTGAGACTGGCGATTGAGGGGCTCGCCCCCAAGAAGTCACCAGGTCCGGATGGCTTAACATCCGAGTGGTACAGGACCTTTAAGGAGTCTTTAGCTCCCCTCTTGACTGAGGTATTCAATGAGTGTCTCTCCTCGGGCACTCTGCCAAAGTCAATGAGGAGGTCGGCCCTGATTCTTCTCTCAAAGGGTAAAGATCCCAGCCGTATTGAGAATTGGAGGCCCATAGCTCTTCTCAATACGGACAGGAAGCTTCTGACCAAGATACTGTTTAATCGGTTGGTGGAGTTTACACCCCGGCTCCTTTCGGGGGCTCAGCACTGCTCTGTTCCAGGCCGCAGCACCTTAAGTGCTGTTCTTGGTGTCCGGGAGGCAGTGGAGCGGAGTAGTGCAGGTCTCTGGAAGGGGTACTTGCTGTCCCTGGATCAGGCCAAAGCATTTGATCGGGTGAACCACGAGTACCTCTGGTCCGTCCTCCTGAGATATGGCTTACCGAGTACTTTTGTTAATTGGCTTAAGATCTTGTATACAGGGGCAGAGAGTTTCCCGCTGGTGAACGGTTGGTCTGGCCGCTCTTTTGAGGTGGGGTCTGGAGTCCGTCAGGGTTGTCCTTTGAGCCCGCTGTTATACGTGTTCGCAATCGATCCCTTCGTCCGGAGGGTAGATTGTGGGACGTTAGCGGGAGTCGGGATGAGTCTGGCGGAGCTGGATGTCGCCCAGAGAGTGGTGGCGTACGCTGATGATGTCACCAATTTCGTGTCCTCGCGAGAGGAGGTCGATGTGGTGATGTCGGAAGTGGACCGCTACTCAGAGGCATCCGGGTCTAAGATCAACCGGGATAAGTGTGAAAGTCTCTGGCTGGGAGGGGGAGATCCCACGTTTGATCTCCCGGACACCCTTCCAGGGCCCCAAGAGTCAGCAAAAGTTTTGGGCATCATATTTGGCCAGGATGATTATCCCACCAAAAACTGGGACGGTAAGCTCCAGGATGCCACTCAGAAGGTGGACCATTGGAAGGGTTGGTCTATGACCCTCAGGGAAAGGGTACACCTGATCAAATCGTACCTGCTCCCCTTGTTTATCTATCTCGGCAGCGTATGTATCTTGCCAGAGGCTTACTACACTAGGATCTACAGCCTGTTTTTCCATCTGTTATGGGGGAACAGGATGAACCTAGTCAAGAGGGAGGTTACGTACCGCACGAGGAGACTAGGGGGTTTATCTATGGTAAACCCTGTGGTGGTCTTAACGAACACCTTCTTGAAAGCCAACATTGCAAACCTCTGGTCAGAGAGGGCTCCTCCGTGGGTACTCTCCTGCAGGGAATGGTTTCGGCCTTTCTTCCAGGAATGGGAGACAGGAGGGCAAGTGAAGGACCTCCGTACACCCCATGGATATCTTCCGGCTTACGCTACCCCGACTCTGAAGGCGATACGTCGGTGGGGTCTGGGAGTGTGGGAGATCAGGACCCAGTCAAGGCAGTTCTTTGACAAACGGGTTCTGTTGACCCACTTCCAGAAGCCTCTGGCGCTCAGGGACTGCCCAGGTCGGGATCTGAGGGTGGGGTTGTATCTTTTAAACATGAAAAGGATCCCCCAGAAGTTTTGGGACTTGGCCTGGCGCTGCTTTCAGGGGAAGCTATATGTGAGGGACAATTTGAAGTGTAGGAGATCTGATGACCGGGGGTGTCCCCGAGAAGAATGTGGGGACATGCTGGAAAGCATGGACCATTTCCTGCTTCATTGTCCCTTTAATATAGGGGTCTACAACCGGGTGGGCGCTTCTATCGGCTGGAGTCAACTTGCCGGCCTTACCTATCCGGAATGGGCTTATGGGGCATTCAGGAACCTGGGTGGCCGTGATCGGGGCACTTTATTCTTAGTCAGTTTAGTGGTTAGGTACCACACGTGGAATGCACGGTGTTTAGTATCTACACAGCGGAAAGTCCTCTCCGAGGTGGAGGTCTGTAGGAACATCACCGGTGACCTCGGGAAGATCAGGTCTTTGGAGTATGGCAGTCTTGGTACCAGTAGGGCTTCTCTCCTGTGGAGAGGTTTCTCATTTCATGTGCCCTAGGTACTAGACCTTTTGGGTAGAGTACCTTTTATTTTGGTTAGGGGCAGTGTTATAGGGGTAGAGATAGGGTGAGGGCAGGGTCAGATTTATTGTAGGGATAGAATTAGGGAGAATTGTAGGGGGAGTTAGGGAAAGAGTATAAAATGATTTATGTATCAGGTCTGCCATCCTTCTCCCTGGTGGTGGGCTGATGCATGTTTGTTTTCTATTTACATGGTATGAAGGGCTTACAGGCAACCAAACTTGGGCCTAAAGGGGGTTGTGGATCTGTGTGTGTAAGTTGGTTGGGAGGAGTGTTAGGTGGGGAGGGTGTATTTGTGGGTGGTGGTGTTCATCTTTGGGGGACCTGACATGGGTCAGTTAAGGACTGGACTTTGTGAACTGTAAGAACAGTATGGACTCTGACCCATGTACAGGAGGGGTGGTGTGGGTGAGGGGACAGTTTTAGTGTAGGGTTTTTCCTAGGGTTTTCTATTTTATACCTATATTGTGTTATATCTATATTGTTTCATGTTATAGCGTTATGGCAGCCGGACCAGTTGCTGTGTTATGTGGTTTATTTCGTTTATTTCAGTTATTTGGTCTGTTTTATGTTTTCTTTGGTATTTTCATTAGTCCCGGATAGAGGATCCAGTTAATTTGGACGTTTTGTAAGTGAATGTATGTGTGATATGATTATTTAGATTGTTATTATTATTTTTTATTTATTTTTTTTATTTATAAAAAAAATTATATATATATATTTAAAAAAATATAAAAAATGTAAAAAATAAAAAAATATAAAAAAATAAAATGTAAAAAAACATATAATAATTTTTATTTATTTATTTGAGGCGTGCTTGCTACGTTTCGGTTTAGTTTTCTTGTTGCGTGTTCCCAAGTATGGATGGTTTTGATAACTTTTATGTTTATATTTTGACAAGCCAAGTTGTGCTATTTTATTTATTTATTTTTCTTATGTTCATTTTCGGTAAGCGTGTGAGTGTTTGATTAGATATTTCGGGCCTATTTTAATATCTTAGTATTTTAGTATCTTAGTAAAGCTGGGCGGGCCGGTTAGGCAGGGTTTTGTTTATGAGGTTTTGTTTTTGGTTCTAGAGTATTTCTTATTTATGTTATAGCTGGTTAAGTTTGCTTTGTGTTTTGTATTTGATAAGTTTTGTATTTTTCTAATAAAAAGAGTGTCAGCAGAGAGCACTGTGGTCAGACTGGAAAGAAATTCAAAAATAAAAGAACTTTCTTTGTATACAGCCGCTAATAAGTACTGGAAGGATTAAGATTTTTTAATAGAAGTAATTTACAAATCTGTATAATTTTCTGGCACCAGTTGATTTAAAATAAATTTCCTTCCACCGGAGTGCCCCTTTAACATGTACCTATACAGTAAAATATTCTTGTAAACCTGCCTGATTAACCCTTAAAGGGGTACTCCGGTGCTTACACATCTTATCCCCTATCCAAAAGATAGGGGATAAGATGCCTGATCGCAGGAGTCCCACCGCTGGGGATCATGCACGCGGCACCCCGTTTATAATCAGTCCCTGGAGCGTGATAGCTGTCACGCCCCCTCCCATATGCTTGCATTGAGGGGCGGAGCGTGATGTCACACGGGGGCGGAGTGTGTCGTCACATGCCGCCGGCTCTGCGGTCGCCCGTAATCAGACCTGGAGCGAACACGCTCCGGGGACTGATTACAAACGGGGTGGTGCGTGCATGATTGCGGGCGTCCCCAGCAGTGGGACCCCCGCGATCAGGCATCTTATCCCCTATCCTTTAGATAGGGGATAAGATGTGTAAGCACCGGAGTACCCCTTTAAGGGTGAGACAATGTGATTTTAGGCTCTCATTGGGCCTCTGAGGGTCCCCTCCTTATTTTTTACATTACAAGGGGTTGGGGCTAGGGCTGGACTTTTTCTCAGCAGTACACACACAGGACTTTCTTTCCCTTATTTGTCTGGCTATTGTTATGCCCTGATATGGTGCTGATGATAGTATATTGGACTGTAGCGGCTGCACTGGGGAGTGATTTACAATACATAACTATAGATGGTATAAGGCGGAGAAGGTACTGAGAGCAGAAAGGAAAATAACAGCAGTGACACGTCCTGGAGCGGGACCACGAGGAGCAGGATCGGCCCCGAGCCATTCATGTCTATAGGAGAAGATCTCAGGGAGTGATAGAGTGTAAACAGTGTGACCCCGGAGGGGAGGCACGAGGTGCGCGACACTTTGTATCAGTCACTTACAACAAACATTCCCAGCCCTCCATGAAAGGGTTAATTATCATAACGTGTCCTCAGGAAACCGTAATATCGTGTCTCACACTATATACCCTCATAGTTATGTCTCACACTATATACACCCTCATAGTTATGTCTCACACTATATACCCTCATAGTTATGTCTCACACTATATACCCTCATAGTTATGCCTCACACTATATACCCTCATAGTTATGTCTCACACTATATACCCTCATAGTTATGTCTCACACTATATACCCTCATAGTTATGTCTCACACTATATACCCTCATAGTTATGTCTCACACTATATACCCTCATAGTTATGTCTCACACTATATACACCCTCATAGTTATGTCTCACACTATATACCCTCATAGTTATGTCTCACACTATATACACCCTCATAGTTATGTCTCACACTATATACCCTCATAGTTATGTCTCACACTATATACCCTCATAGTTATGCCTCACACTATATACCCTCATAGTTATGTCTCACACTATATACCCTCATAGTTATGTCTCACACTATATACCCTCATAGTTATGTCTCACACTATATACCCTCATAGTTATGTCTCACACTATATACACCATCATAGTTATGTCTCACACTATAAACCCTCATAGTTATGTCTCACACTATATACACCCTCATAGTTATGTCTCACACTATATACCCTCATAGTTATGTCTCACACTATATACCCTCATAGTTATGTCTCACACTATATACACCCTCATAGTTATGTCTCACACTATATACACCCTCATAGTTATGTCTCACACTATATACCCTCATATTTATGTCTCACACTATATACACCCTCATAGTTATGTCTCACACTATATACACCATCATAGTTATGTCTCACACTATATACACCATCATAGTTATGTCTCACACTATATACCCTCATAGTTATGTCTCACACTATATACCCTCATAGTTATGTCTCACACTATATACCCTCATAGTTATGTCTCACACTATATACCCTCATAGTTATGTCTCACACTATATACCCTCATAGTTATGTCTCACACTATATACCCTCATAGTTATGTCTCACACTATATACCCTCATAGTTATGTCTCACACTATATACCCTCATAGTTATGTCTCACACTATATACCCTCATAGTTATGTCTCACACTATATACCCTCATAGTTATGTCTCACACTATATACCCTCATAGTTATGTCTCACACTATATACCCTCATAGTTATGTCTCACACTATATATATCCTCATAGTTATGTCTCACACTATATACCCTCATAGTTATGTCTCACACTATACACCCTCATAGTTATGTCTCACACTATATACCCTCATAGTTATGTCTCACACTATATACCATCATAGTTATGTCTCACACTATATACCCTCATAGTTATGTCTCACACTATATACCCTCATAGTTATGTCTCACACTATATACACCCTCATAGTTATGTCTCACACTATATACCCTCATAGTTATGTCTCACACTATATACCCTCATAGTTATGTCTCACACTATATACCCTCATAGTTATGTCTCACACTATATACCCTCATAGTTATGTCTCACACTATATACCCTCATAGTTATGTCTCACACTATATACCCTCATAGTTATGTCTCACACTATATACCATCATAGTTATGTCTCACACTATATACCCTCATAGTTATGTCTCACACTATACACCCTATACTGGGAGGATATCCATGGTGCTCATATATACTGTGTCCATGTACAAGTACTGGGGGGATATCCATGGTGCTCATATATACTGTGTCCATGTACAAGTACTGGAGGATATCCATGGTGCTCATATATACTGTGTCCATGTACAAGTACTGGGGGGATATCCATGGTGCTCATATATACTGTGTCCATGTACAAGTACTGGGGGGATATCCATGGTGCTCATATATACTGTGTCCATGTACAAGTACTGGGAGGATATCCATGGTGCTCATATATACTGTGTCCATGTACAAGTACTGGGGGATATCCATGGTGCTCATATATACAGTGTCCATGTACAAGTACTGGAGGATATCCATGGTGCTCATATATACTGTGTCCATGTACAAGTACTGGAGGATATCCATGGTGCTCATATATACTGTGTCCATGTACAAGCACTGGGGGATATCCATGGTGCTCATATATACTGTGTCCATGTACAAGTACTGGGGGGATATCCATGGTGCTCATATATACTGTGTCCATGTACAAGTACTGGGGGGATATCCATGGTGCTCATATATACTGTGTCCATGTACAAGTACTGGGGGATATCCATGGTGCTCATATATACTGTGTCCATGTACAAGTACTGGGGGGATATCCATGGTGCTCATATATACTGTGTCCATGTACAAGTACTGGGGGGATATCCATGGTGCTCATATATACTGTGTCCATGTACAAGTACTGGGGGATATCCATGGTGCTCATATATACAGTGTCCATGTACAAGTACTGGAGGATATCCATGGTGCTCATATATACTGTGTCCATGTACAAGTACTGGAGGATATCCATGGTGCTCATATATACTGTGTCCATGTACAAGCACTGGGGGATATCCATGGTGCTCATATATACTGTGTCCATGTACAAGTACTGGGGGATATCCATGGTGCTCATATATACTGTATCCAAGTACAAGTACTGGGGGATATCCATGGTGCTCATATATACTGTGTCCATGTACAAGTACTGGGGGGATATCCATGGTGCTCATATATACTGTGTCCATGTAAAAGTACTGGAGGATATCCATGGTGCTCATATATACTGTGTCCATGTACAAGTACTGGGGGATATCCATGGTGCTCATATATACTGTGTCCATGTACAAGTACTGGAGGATATCCATGGTGCTCATATATACTGTGTCCATGCACAAGTACTGGGAGGATATCCATGGTGCTCATATATACTGTGTCCATGTACAAGTACTGGGGGGATATCCATGGTGCTCATATATACTGTGTCCATGTACAAGCACTGGGAGGATATCCATGGTGCTCATATATACTGTGTCCATGTACAAGCACTGGGGGATATCCATGGTGCTCATATATACTGTGTCCATGTACAAGTACTGGGGGGATATCCATGGTGCTCATATATACTGTGTCCATGTACAAGTACTGGGGGGATATCCATGGTGCTCATATATACTGTGTCCATGTACAAGTACTGGGGGATATCCATGGTGCTCATATATACTGTGTCCATGTACAAGTACTGGGGGGATATCCATGGTGCTCATATATACTGTGTCCATGTACAAGTACTGGGGGGATATCCATGGTGCTCATATATACTATGTCCATGTACAAGTACTGGGAGGATATCCATGGTGCTCATATATACTGTGTCCATGTACAAGTACTGGAGGATATCCATGGTGCTCATATATACTGTGTCCATGCACAAGTACTGGGAGGATATCCATGGTGCTCATATATACTGTGTCCATGCACAAGTACTGGGGGGATATCCATGGTGCTCATATATACTGTGTCCATGTACAAGTACTGGGGGGATATCCATGGTGCTCATATATACTGTGTCCATGTACAAGTACTGGAGGATATCCATGGTGCTCATATATACTGTGTCCATGTACAAGTACTGGGAGGATATCCATGGTGCTCATATATACTGTGTCCATGTACAAGTACTGGGGGGATATCCATGGTGCTCATATATACAGTGTCCATGTACAAGTACTGGAGGATATCCATGGTGCTCATATATACTGTGTCCATGTACAAGTACTGGGAGGATATCCATGGTGCTCATATATACTGTATCCATGTACAAGCACTGGGAGGATATCCATGGTGCTCATATATACTGTGTCCATGTACAAGAAAGTTGTTCGTATGATGACTAACGTGTGAACTAAAAGTATTGAGATTGGAACAAATCCGGTTGATTTCTATTGAAGGTTGTTTTGTCCCCGGTTCACACTGGTGCGGTGACTATTGCTGCTGTGTCTAGGGGGAGGTGCGGCCCGGGGTCTGGTCAGGGGCATTGGGGCTGCTCTGCTAGTGGGTCTTTCCCCCTGTGGGCACTGATATTGAGGTGGTAGTTGCCACCCAGTACACCGCCATTATATGTTAGGGACCCGCTACGTTCAGGAGGCGGTCACGTGACTAGCGGCTGCACCACACGATTATAATGTTCACTAATCACCTGTTAGTGTAAGAAATGTACAAAGTGCAGATGTGCGACAGTGTCCGGAGTTTATACTCTATTCTATTCACTGTAAGTCCTCATAGTTGTCTCGCACTACACGGCACGTTCTCATACGGGTTGGGTCTCGCACTACACGGCACGTCCTCATACTGGTTGGGTCTCGCACTACACGGCACGTCCTCATACTGGTTGGGTCACGCACTACACGGCACGTCCTCATACTGGTTGGGTCTCGCACTACACGGCACGTCCTCATACGGGTTGGGTCTCGCACTACACGGCACGTCCTCATACTGGTTGGGTCTCGCACTACACGGCACGTCCTCATACTGGTTGGGTCTCGCACTACACGGCATGTCCTCATACTGGTTGGGTCTCGCACTAGACATCCTCCTACCGATTGGGTCTCGCACTACACGGCACTTCCTCATACTGGTTGGGTCACGCACTACACGGCACGTCCTCATACTGGTTGGGTCTCGCACTACACGGCACGTCCTCATACGGGTTGGGTCTCGCACTACACGGCACGTCCTCATACTGGTTGGGTCTCGCACTACACGGCACGTCCTCATACTGGTTGGGTCTCGCACTACACGGCATGTCCTCATACTGGTTGGGTCTCGCACTAGACATCCTCCTACAGATTGGGTCTCGCACTACACAGCACTTCCTCATACTGGTTGGGTCTCGCACTAGAGGTCCTCATACTGGTTGGGTCTCGCACTACACGGCACTTCCTCATACTGGTTGGGTCTCGCACTACACGGCACGTCCTCATACTGGTTGGGTCTCGCACTACACGGCACGTCCTCATACTGGTTGGGTCTCGCACTACACGGCACGTCCTCATACTGGTTGGGTCTCACACTAGACGTCCTCCTACTGATTGGGTCTCGCACTACACGGCACTTCCTCATACTGGTTGGGTCTCGCACTAGACGTCCTCATACTGGTTGGGTCTCGCACTACACGGCACTTCCTCATACTGGTTGGGTCTCGCACTAGACGTCTTCATACTGGTTGGGTCTTGCACTACACGGCACGTCTTTCATACTGGTTGGGTCTCGCACTAGACGTCCTCCTACTGGTTGGGTCTCGCACTAGACGTCCTCATACTGGTTGGGTCTCGCACTAGACGTCCTCATACTGGTTGGGTCTCGCACTATATGTCCTCATACTGGTTGGGTCTCGCACTACACGGCAGGTCCTCATAGTGGTTGGGTCTCGCTCTAGACGTCTTCATACTTGTTGGGTCTCACACTAGACGTCCTCATATTGGTTGGGTCTCGCACTAGACGTCCTCATACTGGTTGGGTCTCGCACAAGACGTCCTCATACTGGTTGGGTCTCGCACTATATGTCCTCATAGTGGTTTGGTCTCGCACTAGGTGTCCTCATACTGGTTGGGTCTCGCACTAGACGTCCTCATACTGGTTGGGTCTCGCACTAGACGTCCTCATACTGGTTGGGTCTCGCACTAGACGTCCTCATACTGGTTGGGTCTCGCACTAGACGTCCTCATAGTGGTTGGGTCTCGCACTAGACGTCCTCATACAGGTTGGGTCTCACACTAGACGTCCTCATACTGGTTGGGTCTCGCACTACACGGCAGGTCCTCATACTGGTTGGGTCCCACACTAGACGTCCTCATAGTGGTTGGGTCTCGCACTAGACGTCCTCATAGTGGTTGGGTCTCGCACTAGACGTCCTCATACTGGTTGGGTCTCGCACTAGATGTCCTCTTAGTGGTTGGGTCTCGCACTAGACGTCCTCATACTGGTTGGGTCTCGCACTAGACGTCCTCATAGTGGTTGGGTCTCGCACTAGACGTCCTCATACTGGTTGGGTCTCACACTAGATGTCCTCATAGTGGTTGGGTCTCGCACTAGACGTCCTCCTACTGGTTGGGTCTCGCACCAGACGTCCTCATACTGGTTGGGTCTCGCACTAGACGTCCTCATACTGGTTGGGTCTCGCACTAGACGTCCTCATAGTGGTTGGGTCTCGCACTAGACGTCCTCATAGTGGTTGGGTCTCGCACTAGACGTCCTCATACTGGTTGGGTCTCGCACTAGACGTCCTCATACTGGTTGGGTCTCGCACTAGCACTAGACGTCCTCCTACTGGTTGGATCTCGCACTAGACGTCCTCATACTTGTTGGGTCTCGCACCAGACGTCCTCATACTGGTTGGGTCTCGCACTAGACGTCCTCATACTGGTTGGGTCTCGCACTAGACGCCCTCATAGTGGTTGGGTCTTGCACTAGACGTCCTCCTACTGGTTGGGTCTCGCACTAGACGTCTTAATACTTGTTGGGTCTCGCACTAGACGCCCTCATAGTGGTTGGGTCTTGCACTAGACGTCCTCCTACTGGTTGGGTCTCGCACTAGACGTCTTAATACTTGTTGGGTCTCGCACTAGACGTCCTCATACTGGTTGGGTCTAGCACTAGACGTCCTCATAGTGGTTGGGTCTCTGTCACGTCCTCGTATCTTGCACACATACGTGGCCTCATGTTTTTTGTTCACTATTAACCTACAGGCTGCTCTCTCTCTAGGAGGTTTATATCAGCACAGAAGACAATGGTGACATCGTGTAAGAAATCACTTACCTGCTCCGGGGGTCTCTCCAAGGGCTGAAAAGAAAAGTACAAAAGTGAATTCACTGCAACAAGACACAAAAACACTAAATCTTCTCTTATTATTAAACACTTTTCCTGCATCAATTGCCAGTTCAGGCAGCAGTGTAAAGAATGGAGGATCTATGACGACATCCAGTATCCTATTACACCTACTGTATACATCTATGACGACATCCAGTATCTTATTACACCTACTGTATATATCTATGACGACATCCAGTATCCTATTACACCTACTGTATAGATCTATGACGACATCCAGTATCCTATTACACCTACAGTATAGATCTATGACGACATCCAGTATCCTATTACACCTACTGTATATATCTATGACGACATCCAGTATCCTATTACACCTACTGTATAAATCTATGACGACATCCAGTATCCTATTACACCTACAGTATAGATCTATGACGACATCCAGTATCCTATTACACCTACTGTATAGATCTATGACGACATCCAGTATCCTATTACACCTACTGTATAGATCTATGACCACATGCAGAATCCTATTACACCTACTGTATAGATCTGACGACATCCAGTATCCTATTACACCTACTGTATAGATCTATGAGGACATCCAGTATCCTATTACACCTACTGTATAGATCTATGACGACATCCAGTATCCTATTACACCTACTGTATAGATCTATGACGACATCCAGTATCTTATTACACCTACTGTATATATCTATGACGACATCCAGTATCCTATTACACCTACTGTATATATCTATGATATCAGTATCCTATTACACCTACAGTATAGATCTATGACGACATCCAGTATCCTATTACACCTACTGTATAGATCTATGACGACATCCAGTATCCTATTACACCTACTGTATAGATCTATGACGACATCCAGTATCCTATTACACCTACTGTATAGATCTA